>NC_066565.1:7239296-7522911 GCF_024679095.1 Eriocheir sinensis
ACACTATCCCCACCCCTCTACCCTCAACCAGTCAACCAGGAAACCCAAAAAACAAACGACATCTGACCCCCAAAACACATTAACCTTCGTCATTGTCTAACCTCCCTCACATACATTTTCCCATATTTTCCTATTTTCCCCTCCACCACCACAACCACCATTCCTACCACACAAGCTATAACCATTCCCCCACCAAACCACACTATCCCCACCCCTCTACCCCCAACCAGTCAACCAGGAAACCCAAATAACCAACGACATCTGACCCCCCGAAAAATCTCCCTCCTGTCTCCCGCACCTCACCTCCAACTTGTCGAGCCACACGTCCGAGAGCACCACAAACATCGCCTCGCCGTTCTCCTTCTCCAACTGGTGTAGCTGCGGGTCGGTCTTTACGTTCTTCCGAGCTGAGCCGCCGAAGTAGTTCTCGTTCTTCATGCTCATCCGCTCCCTGTTGTATTGGGGTGGGTGGTAGTAGTAGTAGTAGTAGTAGTAGTAGTAGTAGGAGGAGGAGGAGGAGGAGGAGGAGGAGGAGAGAGTAAAAGATCGTCAGGAGTGGAAGGAAAGAGAGACAAAGAAAGAAAAGGAATGAAAGAAAGAAAAAGGAAAGAAAGAAATATATTAACTAGAGAAAAATAAAGAAGGAAGGAAGAAAGGAAGAGTGATAAAGTAAAAGAAAGAAGAAAAGAAAGAAATGATAAAATAAAGATAAACAAAGAAAAAGAAAGAAGAAAAAAGTAGATTAAATGAAGAAAAAGAAACAAGGAAAGAAGAAAGAAAAAGATGAAAAGCAAAACAAAGAAAAACAAAGAATAAGAGGAAAACAAAAGTGTGACACCGTTACCTCACCGTGGAGACTCATAACCTGTCCACCCCCAAACAGGAAGTACACACACACACACACACACACACACACACACACACACACACACACACACACACACCTGGCATCACCTTACACGGGCGGGCAGCTCTTCCACGGCCTCCGCATGCAACACATTGTCCTCGTAGCAGCCCTCCACCAGCACAAAGCAGTTGACGGTGAACAGGCCTGCGGGGGAGGGAGTGACGCTTAACCCCGTGACTGTGGCTTCCCTACCAGAGGACATCACCAAGGTACAGTTGTTAGGTAATTATGTTCACTGCTGGATGGACAGGCAACACAGATTAACCCCTTCACTGTGGCTTCCCTACCAGAGGACATCACCAAGGTACAGTTGTTAGGTTATTATGTTCAAAGAGTGGCTGCTACAATTCAATGAAGAAAAATGTAAAGTCCTGCACCTTGGGAGTGGATATCCAGCACACCAATACCACATGGGAAACACTTCACTATCCACCACAGAGGCAGAGAAAGACCTGGGAGTGTATGTTACCAGGCTACCAGTGAAGGGATATCCAGCACACCAATACCACATGGGAAACACTCCACTATCCACCACAGAGGCAGAGAAAGACCTGGGAGTGTATGTTACCAGGCTACCAGTGAAGGGATATCCAGCACACCAATACCACATGGGAAACACTCCACTATCCACCACAGAGGCAGAGAAAGGCCTGGGAGTGTATGTTACCAGGCTACCAGTGAAGGGATATCCAGCCCACCAATACCACATGGGAGCACTCCACTATCCACCACAGAGGCAGAGAAAGACCTGGGAGTGTATGTTACCAGGCTACCAGTGAAGGGATATCCAGCACACCAATACCACATGGGTAACACTCCACTATCCACCACAGAGGCAGAGAAAGACCTGGGAGTGTATGTTACCAGGCTACCAGTGAAGGGATATCCAGCACACCAATACCACATGGGAGCACTCCACTATCCACCACAGAGGCAGAGAATGACCTGGGAGTGTATGTTACCAGGCTACCAGTGAGGGCAAAATCCGTGCCAATCGCAGCGGACAGGTTGATACACTCCACCTCTCACATCAACTATTTCCACAGGCCAAACGGGTGACTAATTGGGTTTTCATGAGTGTTGTTTTAGGTTCATGGTACAGAAGAAGGGTCAGACTACCACCAGGGTCACAGAACTACTCCTGGAAATGTCTCAAACTCCTACGAAAGCCTTGGGAATACAGAGCGTCGAACAAGAAGGTGATGAGAAGGAAAGACGAAGGAAGTAAGAGAAGAAAGGAAAGAAAGAAGGAAGCAAGCAAGAAAAAGATGGAAGCAAGGAGATAAAAGAACAGAGCAGGAAGGAGAGGAGAGAAGGAAGGGGCGGAGGGCGTGTTGAGTGTGTGAAGGAAGGAGAGAACACAGAGAACAAAGGAAGGACGTAGGGGAAAGATGAAAGCAAGGGAGGATGAAAAGAAGAGAGTAGGAAGCTATGGGGGGCGTGTCGAGTGCCTTGTTTGCGTACCTGAGTGGAAGCTTGCGTTGGAGAGGTCCAGTTCGATGTGTCCGGTGTCGTCCTCCAGGTGGTATTTCCCTTCCTTCAGTGACGTCAGAAGGCCCAGCACCAGCACCTTCTTCTGCCGACAGCTGGCGCCCAATAGGAACTCCACCTACATGGAGAACTCATTACTCACTGACTCATTGACCAAACAGCACAAAAGGAAAATTGAATAGCTGGCTGGAATGCACACCAACTGCCCAGGTGAGTGAGTGAGTGAGTGCTTGAGGGAGTGAGTTAATGAGTGAATGGGTGAGTGAGTGAGTGAGTGAGTGAATGAATGAATGAATGAATGAATGAGTGAGTGAGTAAACATTGACTTTTCACATCAGCTGTTTCTAAAGGTCAAAGAGGGGTCAGTCAGGTTCTAATGAGCGTTTCTTTAGGTTCACAGTACAGAGGAAGGGTCACGCTACCACCCGGTCATACAACTACTCCTGGAAATGCCCACAACTCCTAGGAAAGCCTTGTCCAATATGTGTTTCTTTAGGTTCACAGTACAGAGGAAGGGTCACACTACCACCAGGGTCATACAACTACTCCTGGAAATGCCCACAACTCCTAGGAAAGCCTTGTCCAATATGTGTTTCTTTAGGTTCACGGTACAGAGGAAGGGTCACACTACCACCAGGGTCATACAACTACTCCTGGAAATGCCCACAACTCCTAGGAAAGCCTTGTCAAATATGTGTTTCTTTAGGTTCACGGTACAAAGGAAAGGTCACACTACCACCAGGGTCATACAACTACTCCTGGAAATGCCCACAACTCTTAGGAAAGCCTTGTCAAATATGTGTTTCTTTAGGTTCACGGTACAGAGGAAGGGTCAGACTACCACCAGGGTCATACAACTACTCCTGGAAATGCCCACAACTCCTAGGAAAGCCTTGCCAAATATGTGTTCTTGGGCGGCAAAATGTCTTGTAATACACCCGTCAGGCCCATAGAATTGTAGTCAGGGACGCTAACCTCTGCACTGGGGAGGCGTGTAAATATATATCGAGAAAAAAATAATACTGCCATTCATGACCGATTCAAGAACTTTGCATTTCTTAACATTAAACTCCCTCTCCCACTCCTCACCTAAGCTGTAATATAACTCATTTTTTTATAGCAATGGGAAATACAGAAACAGTGACCAAGAGGCTGACCAGACGCTGCTCAAACAACAGAACAAAGAATTAGGCAAGAAGAGGTCAGCTTCTAATGGAGGGGTGAAGGAGGGAGCCACAGGTCATCACATGGAGGGGTGAAGGAGGGAGCCACAGGTCAACACATGGAGGGGTGAAGGAGGGAGCCACAGGTCAACACATGGAGGGGTGAAGGAGGGAGCCACAGGTCAACACATGGAGGGGTGAAGGAGGGAGCCACAGGTCAACACATGGAGGGGTGAAGGAGGGAGCCACAGGTCAACACATGGAGGGGTGAAGGAGTAAGGAGCCACAACAGGTCAACACATGGAGGGGTGAAGGAGTAAGGAGCCACAACAGGTCAACACAGGGAGGGGTGAAGGAGTAAGGAGCCACAACAGGTCAACACAGGGAGGGGTGAAGGAGTAAGGAGCCACAACAGGTCAACACATGGAGGGGTGAAGGAGTAAGGAGCCACAACAGGTCAACACAGGGAGGGGTGAAGGAGTAAGGAGCCACAACAGGTCAACACACACCTTCTTCAGGGAGTAGGTTCTGGCGGCCAGGTCTGCGTCGGCGTACACCGGCTGCTTGAATAACTCGTGTTGGATGGTGCGCTGGTGGATGATGTTGTACCTGGGGCATGCAAACCACTCTTAACCTTTACATTACGGCGATCGTATATATAAGTGCACTACCACACACCCGTGCGGGATCATATATAATCATCACACTCTCCGCTCCCTACGCTTCAAATATGCCGCCAGTTCTTGACTCAGAAGAATGGTGGAGGCATCTGGCATCCGTACACACTCTCATTCGTCTCCAGCGCGCAGCCTACCGAAGGCCACAGATTATTTTCCACTCTTGTTCGGAATACATCCGTCATGTCTCGTGACGCATCAAGCAGTTCCTCCGCTCCGGGTGGAAGCAGAGTGCGGGTGAATCAGAGTGACAGTGACTCGGATGACTGCTATGGTTGTGACACTGACAGAGCAGGGAGGGGCAAGTAGTGAGAGAGAGAGAGAGAGAGAGAGAGTGTGTGTGTGTGGGGTGCTTCCACGAGACGCATCACGGCCATGAGAAAATGCGCAATATTTTCATGTCATAAATTTTGTATCATTATTAGGAGAGAAGTGTTATTACAGCACCATATATACTAGATGAATATACAGTTACTGCAAAGGAGAAAGACACCATTTCCACCTCTTTTAAATGTCTAAATTTTCAAGGTGCCAACCATCCAGAGAAATATATCGCCACCCGTACTCTGAGGGTTAACAACCACTCTGGCTATTATCATCACCTTCGTAAAGAAACCGCCTAAGTCTTTATTTTCTACTTTTTAGGAAGTCAGAAAAGAACCGTCATCATCTCATTTGGTTTAGCCCGGTAGCAGTGAGGATCATGTTTCTTAATGGTCCCTCTAAGTGAGAAAAATGAGAAAAATCATCACTCACACAAACCATTTCATAATATATATCAAAGCATTTGTGATCAGTTTATGTATGATCTATTTTGGGGGGTTTATATGGCACAAATTTGGCTGCGCTGCTACGGTAAAGCCACAAATTTGGCCCGTCGCTGCTACACGGTAAAGCCACAAATTTGGCCCATCGCTGCTACACGGTAAAGCCACAAATTTGGCCCATCGCTGCTACACGGTAAAGCCACAAATTTGGCCCGTCGCTGCTACACGGTAAAGCCACAAATTTGGCCCGTCACTGCTACACGGTAAAGCCACAAATTTGGGCCGTCGCTGCTACACGGTAAAGCCACAAATTTGGCCAGTCGCTGCTACATGGTAAAGCCACAAATTTGGGCCGTCGCTGCTACACGGTAAAGCCACAAATTGGGCCCGTCGCTGCTGCTGGGTTAAAATTTAGGCAGAAATGAAAAGGCCAATTCTAAAACACTCAAACCCTGAATGACGGAGGCAACTATACAAAAATGGGCATCACATGTTTTTATGAAAAAATTGATGTAGACAAAAAACCTGGAAATTGCTGGAAAATGACTTAGGCGATTATCTTATGATGTGGAACATATCTGGGCACGATAACAGATAACCTTATTACCTATAACAGATAACTGATAATGAAAACCCTAAGCGGGGATAACCGAAATTCGTTAACGGGAGACACAAATACAGTAGAGCCCCACTTAGCGCCAAGATCAATTAGCGAACCGCAATTAGCACGAGCCACCATCTACCAAGAAAAAAAATTAATGAGCACGAAGCCTCAGTTAGCTCGAGCAGCCACCACGACTGAATTTTGAAAATTGCACCAAGCCGCCATGATGCGTGGCACAAGTCGCCATGATGCGCACACCCGGAAAATTTGGATTTGCCGGTTGTCCAAGTGTGATACTGCCTCAAGGCAGCGAGGCCGCTGACCGGATGAGCCGGCGATGACGTCATCGGTCTCCCAGCGAATCACTAGCGTGTTTTCAGAGCTCAGCCAATCGTAGGGTTGTTTTTTTAATGTGAGTGATCATTTTGAGTAATTATCAAACCCAAAAGTCAGACCCACGTGTGCACCAAATAATTTTTTTCATATTGGTTACTTTATTCAATTAGCGCGAATTCAGTTAGCGCGACCGCGTTCATCCACCAATAACCGATACCCGATATAAATCCACAATTCCGATACTAACTGGCGATAAGTCCGATAGGCGAAAACGATACTATATTGATATTTCAAATAAAAAACAAAGATGAATTCAAATTTTCATTATCTGTATTTTAGAAAACTTACAAAACCTGAAAACCACACGTTGACACGTACCTATGGACGGTAATACTAAGAATGCCTGAACCAGTGTTGTGTTATTTGGCGTTCCCGTCAAAGCTAAACGTGTTTACAAACACTGGTCTCTCGTGAACGGCGCATGCTCAAACCAGCAAGTGTAGACCTGTACACTCGCACAAAGCTTTTTAACCATAAAAAAAGAGTTGCTGGAAGGCTGAATCAGACATACAGTACCACTACCACCATCCTCACTGTTTCTAGAACGACACTCTGTACGAGTTGTATTTATATGTACAGCTAGAGTGCCGTTCTAGAAATAGCGAGGATGGTGGTCATGCATGCCTGATTCAGCCTTCCAGCAACTCTTAATTACGGTTAAAAAGCTTTGTGAGACTGTACAGGGCTACACTTACTGGTCTGAACATGCGCAGTTCACGAGACACCAGTGTTTGTAAACAAAAGTGCCAGCTTTTGACGATGGGACACCAAATAACACAACACCGGGTGCCTTCAATACCATGGCATGCTCACAAGCGAATATGGAATATCAAACTTGAGGCAGTGAATAATCATTTTTGGGGCAGAGTTTCTTTGATTTTTGAGTCTAACATAAAAAAAAATAACCTAATGTTTTAATGTTGATGATCTAAGTATGAAATCTCTTCACCAAAGATATTTCATACCCCGAAGTTTTTTCATACAACACCGGGCGCCCGGGCAACGCATGCGCAGTAGGGAGGAGACAACATTTTTTTATTTCTGAGAGGCGGAAAAAAGTAGCGATTATCGCTAGCTTGGTTACAAAAGTAACGAAGATACCAATATATATTTAAATAAGTAGCGGATGGCCGATAACCCGATTTTGTTATCAGCGATAACTTATCGCGATAACGGCCAGCTATGAGGGTGACATTATATAATCATCGTCACAGAGCCACAGAATAGAAGTGTGTGGCCACCTTCAAAACAGGCCGAATATTGTTACGGGAAGATCTGCGCGATATTCAAATTGGTGCTGATATAATAGTGTTTTTTTCTGGTGGTGTGAGTACATGGCCCTCCTCCTCCCTCCTCTTGATGTGCCCGGGCCAGCTCAACCTCTGCCTCCTCAGCACACTCAACACATCCTCACCACCTCCTTGTTTGATACCCTTGACACACCTTCACACAGAATCCAAAGTATTTTAGTGAAATTCAATCCTTTTAGAAGAGAACTGAACCCTTTGTAGCATAGTCAGCACATATATCAGACAGAATCCAACCCTTTTTGAAACAGAATCCAGACCTTTTAAAGTGAAATATGACCTTTTTAAAACAATCCAACTACAGTACCCTCTTGAGTTTCATGCTATCTGAGTTTCGCGATCCTCGAGTCTAGCGCTCAGCCCTAAATTCTTACCATCACGACTTTCGCGAATTACTGCCACGAGTTTCACGTTGCTTTGACATGTTTGGGTCACGTCTACCTACCGTCGGCGTCATGCGTGCTGCCTTAACACATAAACTGCACAACTGAGATTCGGGAATAGCTCCTGGGTGCGCAGTAAATGGCAAAAAATTAACCTGCTGGAAAACAATTTTTAGTATTACAACACCCAAGAGAGACATGTTGAGCACCAAATAGTGCAAAAAAAATAATAATAATTCAGTTAATGTGGCAATGATGGCGGGATAAAGGTTGGGGATATGAGGCGACCTCGGGAGCGCTGGCAGTGACGGGGTAGACAGGACGGTGGCAGAGGGAAGATGACACACGGCACAGTCACGTCTGAACATTCTCTTGCCACTAATTATTCATTCCAGTTACAACAAACAAAATATATCACAGGAAACATCACTTTGTCAATTTCGATAATCAACCTCTTGCGCATCATGATCAAGAGGCCAGTCATTAGTCACACCAGCAATATTCTTGTCAAAGTTATGAATGTCTGGCACAAAATCTGATCCATCAGACCAGACGAATGGAGTACGCGTTGTCTCGCGTCTCTGAGGCTCCTGTTCTCCCTCTGCCTCCCCCTCCTCTCCCGTCCCAGCTGACACCCCTCCCTCACTCAGCTGAGTCTTCTCTCATAACCCCATTGTCGTTTTCCTCTACTTGTCTCTGTCTGCGTCGTGTCTTCAATGTTTATCTTTCTTGTACTCGTTTGCCTTTGACTGTCCGTCTATGTCCTTTTGTTGTCCACCGTTACACATTGTTGTACACATACACCAACACTTAAATGTTAACCTACACAAACAACATTCACACAAACGCATACCCACACAAACACCTTTTCCTTGTGTTGTATTTGTCTCAATGACTTGATGTATTTTTGTCCAATAAAGTAACCCTAACGGATATTGAGTTTCTCTATCCTATTAGCACTTGAGAACACTCGCTACCACCAACACGCTCACGCTTGCCACGCTTCCTCAGACCAACGAATCTGATGGTGGGCAAAGGCAGCCCTTGATCAACCAACCCGTAGCGTCAGTGCGACTCACAAGAAACTGTGTAACTAACGACGCCTCCGACAAGCGAACTGGTACAGCTCGTCACGGCCACATTTCTATCATGTACACAAATGCACGTAGTTTAATACCCAAAAAGGACGAAATTAGGGCGTATATTGCAACAGAGAAACCAGATGTGGTAGCCATCACAGAGACTTGGGCCAACTCTACTCATCTAGAATCCAAACTGTCATTCCCTGGGTACAAAAGCTTCCACAAAAGTCGAAAGCACAAGAAAGGAGGAGGAGTAGTCTGCTACGTAAAAAGTACACTCCCTGCCATAAAAATAGACAAACAGGACGCAGAGAAATACGATTCTGTCTACGTGAAAATAACCGCAAATAACAAGAAACTAACACTTGCAAACGTATACAGGCCTCCGAAACAACAGGCAGCCGATGACACTGCCCTCTACGAAGAGATTCACTCTCTAACACAAAGCAAGGAAGCAATTATAATTGGGGACTTTAATTGCCCTAACATTGACTGGGGACTGATGACTGGAGATCAAGAGGGTAACAGGCTTTTAGAAATGGTGGAGGATTCGTTCCTCACTCAAGTTGTAACTCAACCAACAAGAGAAAACAATCTGCTGGATCTGGTATTAGTAAGCGACCCCGACCTCATTCACGACTGTACAGTTGGTGAGAAACTTAATGGGTGTGATCACCACTTAATCCGTTTTAATATCAATATATGTCACAAACTCGTAGATAATCCGTCAGTGATACCAGATTACAAAAAAGGAAATTTCAACTTAGCCCGTGCACTGCTTCCCCCTACGACCTGGAACCAACTTGGCATCACCGACAATACAATCGACAACGCGTGGAACGTCTTCAAAGATAAGCTGTTGCAAGTAGAGAAGGCTACAGTGCCTACGAAATCCAGGCGAGTAAATGGGGCCGTAGATCCACCGTGGATGACCAGAGAAATAAAAAGGGCAGTAAACCTAAAAAAAGGAATTATAATTTGATGAAAGAGAATGCTACGGCCGAAGCCAGCACACAGTACCACAACAGCCTCAGAGCTTGTCGCAGCCTTATTCGGAGTAGCAAACGCAACGATGACAAGCAAATAGCGCGCGAAATCAAAACTAACTCCAAGAAATTCTTCACGTACATAAGATCGAAAAAGAAAGTATAATCCAATATTGGTCCCCTGACAGACGAGACTGGATCTGTAACTCAGGACAATAAACAGATGGCCAGAATCCTCAATAGTAACTTCGCATCCGTATTCACAGTCGAGGACATCGAAACCATTCCCGAGGGTCCTGACCCGCCGAGTGAGATCACGCCTCTGGAAATTGACTCAATATGCGACCAAGAAGTAAAAAAGTACTTGGACAAACTCGACACGAACAAGTCAATGGGACCCAACAGTTTGTCCCCGCGGTTATTAAAAGAGCTTAAACAACAAATACTTCAACCACTCACATATTCAACCGGTCAGTTCAACTAAACAAGGTCCCGGAAGACTGGAAGATGGCGAACGTAACACCGATTTTCAAAAAAGGAGACAAAAGCGTTGCATTAAACTACAGGCTCATAAGTTTGACATCAGTGGCAGGAAAAATACTCGAAAAGATTATTAGAGATAAACTTGTTAAGTTTCTAGAAAACAATAATATAATCTCCGACACCCAGTATGGCTTCAGAAACAAGCGATCCTGCCTAACGAATTTATTAGACTTCTTCCAAGGTATATATAAGAACTGGGATGCCCACATCCCCAGTGATGTTATATACCTGGACTTTCAGAAAGCTTTCGACAAGGTACCGCACGAGCGACTCCTTAAGAAACTGCACTCAAGGGCATCGGAGCCAATCTGATCGCGTGGATAAGAGATTGGCTCACCGACAGAAAACAACGAGTACTACTCAGCGGACAGCCTTCCGATTGGCTACCAGTCACTAGTGGAGTGCCTCAGGGGTCAGTGCTGGGACCCATTCTCTTTATCATATATATCAATGACCTAGAATCAGGACTGAAATCCACAATATCGAAATTTGCAGATGACACCAAGGTGGGTGGAGATGCCCTCACAAAGACCGACTGCGAAATCATTCAGAAAGACCTCAATCACATTATCGAATGCTCGGAAAAATGACAAATGTCTTTTAATGTTGACAAATGCAAAGTCATGCACATTGGGTCCCAAAATAGTAACCACACATACATCATGAATGGGAGACCTCTGCAAGCGATGCAGGAGGAAAAGGATCTTGGAGTCACTATCAGCAGTGACCTGAAACACGCGAATCACTGTAAAAAAGCATACAACAAGGCCAACATTATGCTCGGGTTCATAGCGAGGAACTTCGAGTGTAAAACACCAGACATGATGCTATCCTTGTATAATTCCATGGTAAGACCGCACCTCGAGTATGCAGTGCAGTTCTGGTCTCCAAATTACAGAAAGGACATTGCTCTACTGGAAAGGATTCAGCGACGCGCCACAAAGATGATTCCAACCTTCAGGGCTCAACCGTACAAGGAACGACTCAAGCGACTCAATCTCTTTACATTGGAGAAAAGACGCCTACGAGGGGATATGATTCAAGTCTTCAAGTATCTAAAAAAGTTCAATAATGTCGATTACTCCAAATTCTTTGAACTGCAAACCAACTCAAGAACTAGAAATAACGGTTTACCCATTCAGTCGAGTCGATGTAACACAGACATTGGAAGGAGTTTCTTTTCAAACCGAGTCATCCGCCACTGGAACAATCTTCCCTCAGAAGTAGTAAATGCGAATACCATCAACTCCTTCAAATATAGAATCGACCGTCATTTCGCTGCGTCGGGAGTAAACTGAATAACGAGGGGCTTCCATCTGCTCCTCAATATCGAGGTGCTTTCATCTGCTCACCAAGCCCCAAGTGGCGGTCGAGCAGATTAAATCACCCAAGCGGGCGACCTCGTAATGAGCCAATAGGCTTTCTGTTGCCTGCATTTCCATGTTTCCATGTTGAATGCAATCTGAATCACTGTCTCTTTCAAATTTGTCTACTACAATCTTTCTCTTTACCCCCTCCCATGCCTCCCCCTCGGTCATGACCGCAGGAGCTATATGAGACTGGTTGGCATCAGCAGATGACATAATTCTACTCTCCATGGCTCCTAAAGAGCAACTAATATGACGATGGCGACTACTTGGTGCGAAGAAGGGATGATGTTGCCACACGAGGTTCATTGGAATATACTTTGGCATCGCGGGAAATATAAATATTCACCTTGGAACATGTGTCATCTTAAGATGTCTGGCGCAGTCTAACTCACAGCATCTTGAGATGTCTGGCGCAGTCTAACTCACAGCATCTTGAGATGTCTGGCGCAGTCTAACTCACAGCATCTTGAGATGTCTGGCGCAGTCTAACTCACAGCATCTTGAGATGTCTGGCGCAGTTTACGGGTTAAAAAGCGGTGTCCAACCATTGGGACTATGGGCAACCGCGGTTGCCCGTACACCCAACCAGGAGCGAGTTGTTGGTTGTCCTTATGAATGGAAAACGGTTGTGAGTACGAGTGTGGGTACGTAGGTACCGAACGGCTGCATGTAAACAAACAGCCGACGGCAGTGGCTGAGGAGTGAGGAGCAGTGGAAGATGGCCCACCAACAGACTCGTAAAATGGCCTGGCAGAGCTGCTTTGCTTACTACTTGATTAACAAGATAAGAGAACACCCCGTGCTGTGGAACCACAGTCCAAAAAACATTTTTTTTGAGTCTATGAAAACTGTAGATCTCCCAGTGATGTTTTCCTTTCCTTCTTCTTCTTCTTCTTTTGACCTGTAATGCACGGCAGCGACGGTGAAAAGTAATAGTGAAAAATAGCAAAAGGGCAAAGAAAAGCAAAATAAGGGAAAGAAAAGGACAGAAAAACACCTAAGTTCAGGGTGAAGTGTATAAGTGTGCACTGTTAAGTAACTAAGGACTGCTTTGAGAGTCACTTTGTTTGTTTTGATCGTTACCAATGGCGGCGATCACCGCTTAGTATTTTACGTGAAACTGGCCGATGGGTAGTGGCGGCTGCAGACGAAGAGAGAGATGTTGAGAGTGTGTGGTAAGTGCGGGGCCAGGCTAACCCCACAGCCGCCACTACCCAGTCGGCCAGTTTCACGTGGAAATACTATACTGGCGATCGCCGCCATTGGTAACGATCACAACTAACAAAATGACACTGAAAGCGGCCCTAAGTGCATGTTGTGAAGTATAAAAGTGTGGGGGAGGAGGACCAAAGATGCGATACAAAGCATTACAGGTCAAAAGAAGAAGGTCCACTACACTGGCCAGTGTTGCGAGAAATATCTCCCCGAGGAAATTAGTCATTCTGCTGTCCACCACGCATGCGCGCTGTGGGAATACACAGCATTAAAAGTGTTAATTTGCCTGGTTTTGTTCTAGTCTCTCCGCTTGTGATCTTTGTGAGCGCTGAGGGAAATATGGAAACAGTAAGCAAGTTGAACCTCTCTGCGAGCTATTTTGCGGCGGCGGCAGCGGTTTACGTTCAATAGGCATTGAAAAGTCAATCGTGATGTTAGTGATTTCATGATTTTTAACAGAGAGTGTCAACAGATTACTTCATAACACACAGAAGAATACCACAAAAATATAGGTTTGTCCAACTGTCCCACAGGTGACCACAGAATCTAATACTTTTTAAACAGAATATGACCCTTTTGAAACAGAATCCAAACCATTTGAAACAAAAACCAAACCTTTTAAAACAGAATCCAGACCTCTTTTACCTTTTTGAAACAGAATCGGACCCTTTTAAAACAGAATCCACCTCCTTGTGCTCCACCCTGTCCTCCCATTCCACATGCCCCGTAACTAAATAAAGAGATAAATAAATAAATAAACTAGTAATATAAAGTGAATAATTAAGTATACGAATATAATCGAGAGACCGTCACCTGTTTCTGAATAAGCCGCTTTGTCCGCGCCTTCCTGCAGGTCCAGCGCCCGGCCGCTCAATGATGAACTTCCTCTTGTCCACGTCGTAGGTCAGGCGGGGAATCTTGAAGACGTCGATCACCTCCAGGGCGCTGTCGGGGTTGACGTTTTGCACATTCCCCGCGTCCTGCAAATAAGTGTTAACATTATTATTATTATTTTTCTTTTATTATTATTATCATTGAGGCAAAGCAGGTAACGAGTAGTAGTAGTAATATAAGTAGTAGTAGAAGTAGTACAGGACGCATATTTGACAAGGCTTTCATAGGAGTTTTGGGCATTTCCAGAGGTAGTAGTTTTAACCCATCCGCTGCAATTGGCATGGATTTCGCCATCACTGGTAGCCTGGTAACATACACTCCCAGGTTCGGTATTAGGTCCACTTTTGTTTATTATTTATATCAATGACTTAGACACAGGAATTAGTAGTGATGTTAGTAAATTTACAGATGATACCAAGATCGGTAGAGTAATTGAGTCGGATCAGGACGCTAGTATTCTCCAAGGTGAACTCAACAGATTATATGACTGGGCGGATAAATGGCAGATGGAGTTCAATGTAGGGAAGTGCAGTATTCTGAGTGTAGGTAGGAACAACCCCTCACATAACTATTGCTTAAATGACACTCTCATAAGTAGGTCTGGGTGCGAGGAGGATTTAGGGGACTTAGTGAGCTCTGATCTCCGTCCAAGGGCACAATGCATTCAAGCTAGAAATCGAGCTAATAGGGTACTGGGATTTATTTCAAGGAGCGTAAGCAACAGAAACCCCCAAGTCTTCCTCAAACTATATTTAGCATTAGTTAGACCTCATCTTGACTATGCGGTTCAGTTCTGGTCACCTTACTATAGAATGGATATCAAAATGTTAGAATCGGTGCAGAGGAGGATGACTAAGATGATTCAGGGGCTGAGAAACTTGCCATACGAGGAAAGACTCAAACAGTTAAACTTGCATTCTCTAGAAAGGCGAAGGGTGCGTGGAGACATGATCGAGGTTTATAAATGGATGAAGGGCTTTAATAAGGGAGACATTCATAAGGTTTTGTTGGTAAGAGAACCGGGTAGGACACGAAGTAATGGGTTTAAACTGGATAAATTCAGATTCAACAGGGACACAGGCAAAAATTGGTTTACTAACAGGGTGGTGGATGAGTGGAATAGGCTTAGCAGTCATTAGGTGAGTGCCAATACAATTGTCACATTCAAAAATAGACTAGATAAATTCATGGACAGCGATATTAGGTGGGGTTAGATACACGGGAGCTTAGGGTCAAAGGAGCTGCCTCGTACAGGCCTACCGGCCTCTTGCAGACTCCTGCGTTCTTATGTTCTTATGTTATCCTGCGTTCTTATGTTCTTATGTTATGTCTTTCTCTGCCTCTGTGGTGGATAGTGGAGTGTTTCCCATGTGGTACTGGTGTGCTGGATATCCCTTCACTGGTAGCCTGGTAACATACACCCCCAGGTCTTTCTCTGCCTCTGTGGTGGATAGTGGAGTGTTTCCCATGTGGTATTGGTGTGCTGGATATCCCTTCACTGGTAGCCTGGTCACATACACTCCCAGGTCTTTCTCTGCCTCTGTGGTGGATAGTGGAGTGTTTCCCATGTGGTATTGGTGTGCTGGATATCCCTTCACTGGTAGCCTGGTAACATACACTCCCAGGTCTTTCTCTGCCTCTGTGGTGGATAGTGGAGTGTTTCCCATGTGGTACTGGTGTGCTGGATATCCCTTCACTGGTAGCCTGGTAACATACACTCCCAGGTCTTTCTCTGCCTCTGTGGTGGATAGTGGAGTGTTTCCCATGTGGTATTGGTGTGCTGGATATCCCTTCACTGGTAGCCTGGTCACATACACTCCCAGGTCTTTCTCTGCCTCTGTGGTGGACAGGGTTGGCAATGATTAAATCAAATTGATTTAATCAAATGATTAAATCATTGATTTTTTTACTAAAAAAATCATGATTTTTTTGATTTTTTTGATTTTTTTGATTTTTTTACTAAAAAGTATTCCATAAGTTAAATGATGTGCTCCAAGGATGGTAAAGTAAAACAACCTATTATTCATTTATTCCCTTCATGGTATATACCAGTAAATAAATAAATAAATTAAATAAAAAATAAATAAAATAAAATAAAATAACGAAAAAAAATTAAAGTAATCCTACATTAAGTTTATTCACTCAGAGGCTTTCTGTGATGACCCTAGTTATGGTTTTTGTAAATGAAAACGAGTTTTGCAGCTTTCTCTATCCCTAACCTATTTCTAAGCTTAGAATGAACAAGACGAAATGAAGAAAAAATCCCAGAACTTGAGGCTGTTGTTGTAAATAATTTCCTAACCAAATCAGAAAAATAATTTTTGTCTTCAACAATCTTGCCCAAAAAGCCACCATGCAAGTGGTCCAGCATTATGAATGAGCAGAAAACATGTATGGCTGAAATGGAGGAAGTTTTGCCTTATATATCATTATAAGAGAGAGTGCTGAAGGGCAATTTTCATTGATCCAATTCATTCCCATGTTTTCCTCCTCCATAGTTAGTTTTTTTCCCTTGTAAGCTGGATGTAGTATATTTGCTAAATAGTGAACAGGGTGAGGGCTAGTTTCATTAGTTTCATGAAATGATCTTCAATGACAGCACTATCACCTGACCGAACTGATTCCTCTGCAAGCTTATTCTGTAAATCTTTCCACACCTCAGTAGCTTCTCCTATGTCACATCTGTCCCTCTGAACTTTATCAAGTGCTATGGCAATGAGCTTCAGAATTTTCAGCATATCTTCTGCAGATCTTTTATGTATGTGTCCATCACCTTCCTTATAATAACTGGATCCAGTTGGTTTTTTTCACCATCACACACAGATACTAATATTGGCCAGTTGTTTAGGTAACCTTCTAAGCAATCAGACAGTGTATTCCACCGTCGTCTTGAGGCACGATGAGGGTTGAACCTCCCATGTGCTTTGTATGCTGCTGAGGCTGTGGTTGTTCCAGTATTTAACAATCTTCACAATATGTTCTTTAATGTTACCAATTTCTAAATCTTTTGCTAGCACTGACTGTGACTGACCAACTGGTGGAAAATACATGTACTGTACTGAGCTTAGGGAGTTCTCTTGCTCTAATGTTGCCAACTTGCCATATGTTTTTTACTAGGTAAAAATCAGCCTCCTTTAGTCTTTACTAACTTGGGATTCAATGTATCATAATAATAACCAAGGTTAGCAACCAAACAGTAACAGAATAAAAGTAGATATTCTTCTGTGTGGTAATAATATAAAATGCTGTCATGAAAACAACTTCAGGCAACTCTGTCCTAAACCTGGTCCTGTACCAACTACAAACAAGTATTGAACACGTATGTATCAGGATCCTTGACTGTGCTCACACTTACACGCCCTAAACTCAAACTTAAAGTAACCTATGGAGATTTTCAAATCACTCAGGATATATATATATATAGATATATAAATATATATATATATATATATATAGATATATATATATATATATATATATATATATATATATATATATATATATATATTTTTATTTTTAATAAAAAAATCAAAAAAATCAAATAAATAAAAAAAATCAATGATTTTTTGATTTTTTTGATTTTTTTAAAAAAATCAAAAAAATCACCAACCCTGGTGGTGGATAGTGGAGTGTTTCCCATGTGGTATTGGTATGCTGGATATCCCCTCCCAAGGTGCAGGACTTTACATTTTTCTTAACTGAATTGTAGCAGCCACTTTTTGTTCCACTCCTGTAGCTTGGTGATGTCTTCTTGTAGAACTGAGTCAAGGGTTAAGATGGCGCCACTATAAACACCTGCCTGCACCAATACGGGCTGGGGCCGACTACCATCCAGGCCCCTCAAACAAGCCTATCGGCGCTATAGGCGTAGACATAAATAATAAATAATAAATAAAAAAAGTCCCTTCTTCTGTACCGTAAACCTGAAAGAACACTCATGAGAACACGGCTGAGCTCCTTTTTGGCCTTCGGAAACACCTGATGTGAGGGGCAGAAGACCCTGAGAACACTGACAACATGTTTTCCAGTGAGTGAGTGAGTGAGCATTTGAGTGAATGAGTAAGTGATAGAGTGAATGAATGAGTGGGTGAGTGAGTGAATGAGTGAGTGATAGAGTGAATGAATGAGTGAGTGAGTGAGTGATAGAGTGAATGAATGAGTGAGTGAGTGAGCGAATGAGTGAGTGATAGAGTGAATGAATGAGTGAGTGAGTGAGTGATAGTGAATGAATGAGTGAGTGAGCGAATGAGTGAGTGATAGAGTGAATGAATGAGTGAGTGAATGAGTGAGTGAGAGTGAATGAATGAGTGAGTGAGTGAATGAGAGTGATGGAATGAGTGAGTGAATGAGGAGTGAATGAGTGAGTGGTGGAGTGAGGAGTGAGTGGAGTGAGTGAATGAGTGAATGAGTGGAGTGAGTGGAATGAGTGAGTGATAGAGTGAATGAGCGAATGAGTGAGTGAATGAGTGATAGAGTGAATGAATGAGGTGAGAGTGAGGTGATGAGTGAATGAATGAGGAGTGGAATGAATGAGTGAGGAATGAGTGAATGAGTGAGTGAGTGAATGGAGGAGGATGAATGAGTGAGTGAGTGAATGAGTTAGTGATAGAGTGAATGAATGAGTGAGTGAATGAGTGAGTGATAGAGTGAATGAATGAGTAAGTGAGTGAATGAGTGATAGAGTGAATGAATGAGTGATTAGAGTGAATGAATGAGTGATAGAGTGAATGAATGAGTGAGTGATGATGAGTGGAGTGAATGAGTAAGTGATAGAGTGAATAAATGAGTGAGTGAATGAGTGAGTGAGTGAATGAGTAGGTGATAGAGTGAATGAATGAGTGAGTGAGTGAATGAGTGAGTGATAGAGTGAATGAATGAGTGAGTGAGTGAATGAGTAAGTGATAGAGTGAATGAGTAAGTGATAGAGTGAATGAATGAGTGAGTGGATGAGTGAATGAGTAAGTGATAGAGTGAATGAATGAGTGAGTGAGTGAATGAGTAAGTGATAGAGTGAATGAATGAGGAAGTGAGTGAGTAAATGAGTAAGTGATAGAGTGAATGACTGAGTGAGTGAATGAATGAGTGAGTGAGTGAATGAATAAGTGATAGAGTGAATGAATGAGTGAGTGAGTGAGTGAGTGAGTGAGTGATAGAGTGAATGAGTGAGTGAGTGAATGAATGAGTAAGTGATGGAGTGAATGAATGAGTGAGTGAGTGAGTGAGTGAGTGAGTGAGTGATAGAGTGAATGAGTGAGTGAGTGAATGAATGAGTAAGTGATAGAGTGAATGAATGAGTGAGTGAGTGAGTAAGTGATAGAGTGAATGAATGAGTGAATGAGTAAGTGATAGAGTGAATGAGTGAGTGAGTGAATGAATGAATAAGTGATAGTGAATCAATGAGTAGGTGAGTGAGTGGGTGAATAAGTGGTAGAGTGAGTGGAGGAGGTGGAGTGAGTGAGTGAGTAAGTGATAGAGTGAATGAATGAGTGAGTGAGTGAATGAGTAAGTGATAGAGTGAGTGAGTGAGTGAGTGAGTGAGTAAATAAGTGGTACCAGTAGAGTGAGTGAGTGAGCAAGTGGTAGAATGAGTGAGTGAGTGAGTGAGTGGGTGAGTAAATAAGTGGTACCAGTAGAGTGAGTGAGTGAGCAAGTGGTAGAATGAGTGAGTGAGTGAGTGGGTGAGTGAGTAAATAAGTGGTACCAGTAGAGTGAGTGAGTGAGTGAGCAAGTGGTAGAATGAGTGAGTGAGTGAGTGAGTGGGTGAGTAAGTAAATAAGTGGTACCAGTAGAGTGAGTGAGTGAGCAAGTGGTAGAATGAGTGAGTGAGTGAGTGGGTGGCATTCCCTCTGCCCTGCCCTGACCAGCTCAACAAAACCTGCCTCGGCTGCCCTGTAGATTGCCTCCTTGGTGATCTGGTCGGAGGTGATGGGGAGCTTCTGCAGTGCCTCGATGACCGCCTCCACCCACTGCGTGTGCTCCTCCTGCGGCAGAGGCTCCAGCAGCTGACACAGGTAGCTTGCCACGTCGCTGTTTGGGAGAGGCAGGAAAGAGCGGAGTTACGGGAGTCCTTTTGTTGTTTTGTTTAGCTACGGTAAAGGAAGCAGGTCAAGGGCAATAATAAATAAGAAAATAAAGCTTGCTAGACGCTGCCCCAACAAGAGAAAAATGAACGAGAGGTCAGGAAAAAGATTAATTTCGGAAAGGAAAGAGCGGAGTGAGTTACCAGAAGTCCATTTTTTGTTTTTGTTTTTTTACAAGAAGGGAGGCAACTTAACCCTTATACCCCGTGATAAAATGAGTGGACGGTTTTAAGTTACGTACGTACATAAAAACGGGTGAGTAATGTTAGTAGGTGTTCCCTTGCTTACCTTAGTGTTCATTCAAATTATTGTAACAAATGCTGGGACAATTATATATCATCTGAAGGCTTAGAGGTTGGTCTTTGCTTTGGTATAATGATAAATGAACAAATGGAGCTTATGTAATCCTCTAAATGGTAAACCTCCAGTATCACCTCACACTCGTCATCTGACATCACCCTTATCTAGGTCAATAAGAAGACAAAAAAACAATTCTCACGTATTGTCATGTATCATATCATGTGCCTGAAATACTTATTTACTCATGGAAATACATATATATCTGCTATCTTGCCTAGAAATGGGTAAAAAAAATGATAAAATACACCACACATCGCGACCTTGTACTCACTGCGGGAAAATCTGGAGCCCGAATACAACATAACAAATCCTTGTAAAAGCTGGGACGTGATTGGCCAGGCATCCAGCATGTTGGAAAAAAGGGCCAATGACAGGGCTTGATGTATGACGCATAGCCTCAAGCATAAACAGTGTGTCATAAAATGATCGATCGTGGCGTGACGGAGACTAACATAAAAGCCATGATCATGCCTGACGGGGTATAAGGGTTAAGGGCAAAAAAACATAAAAGAACATAAAAATAGCTTACCAGACACTCCTCTGACAAAAGTAAGGAAACAAGAGGCCAGAAGATGGCCAATTTTGGAAAGGAAAGAGCGGAGTGAGTTACAGGAATCCTTTTTCTTTGTTGTTGTTTTTAACAGGGAGGCAACTTAAGGGTAAAAAATCATTAAAGAACAAAAAAAATAGCCCGCCCGACGCTCCTCCAACAAAAGAAAAAGCAGGAGGCCAGAAGAGAGAGCAATTTTGAAAAGGAAAGTGCAAAGTGAGGTCAAGGAAGTTTTTTTTTACAAAGGAAGAGTAGAAAAAAAGGTTAATCTAGCCAACAACTGCTTCTAATATAGTGAAAAAATAGCATGGGTACTGCATAGGATACTTCTTTTGCTTCACATCTGTGAAGGTTTTAGTTACTGGTCGTACCAATTTACTGCGTAAACGGCTTGATTATGTGGGGGTGCCTTGAACATTTCAAAGTCCAGTGTTGTTGTTTGACTCGACAGCTTCCTGGGCAGACTGAGCCTCATAGCTGCCTTACACTACACCACAGAAACTAGTTCCTAAGTCAGTGATTTCCAGAACGCCCATAGATCCTAACGATTTCGGACAAGAAACGATCTTTAAGAGTTCTACGTTATTTTCTTTTCTATATTAAAGTAAATAATGGCGCAAGTATTTGTATTTTCTAATTTTAAAGGAACACATTCGTGAAATTTTACTACGCGAGGGTGTATCAGTGGTGGCACCTATAGGCAGGTTCCTGAAGTCAGTTGTTTTCAAGCCGCCATAATGGATGGAAGGCCCGACACTCACTCCCTCAAAACATCAGTCTACTTCACCTCTCGGTAAGTGTTAACTGAGTATTTAACCTCTTTATTGGTATGCATGTAGGTTGACAAAAGGACCGACTACTATCCCATTACCGGGTCCAACAGTGACACGGGCGTGTCACGTGCGCTTTGTGATTCACGGTCGCATGAAGCTATGACAAGCACGTGTCAGAAAACAAACGGATATTGTTCAACGTGCGATACTTATAGTTGATATATAGCATATATCATATGATATATAGCATATATAGTTGATATGTAGCAGTCGGTAGGTCACTCCCGGCTCAGTTAACAGCAGGAGCGTCAGTGCTGGATGACAGCTGTCACAAATGTTTTATTTTGTACCCCAAAGTACTTGGTAACAATGATCTAGCATCATCTTACAAGAAGTGGATGGGTTAACCGTCAGTACTGTACCACTTGTAATTATAAAACATGACATTTACCAAATTACTCGACTATGGATTGGGGCAGCGGCGGTGGGCGGGTGGGGGATCTACTACGCTGACCATCCAATTACACGCCCAACACTCGTCAACAGACCCGCTGCGGCGGCTGCTAGGTTATATTGGAATTGATTACAAGAGTGTACGTTAGGGACTTTCCTTACTTTAGAGACTAGAGAATTTTCCCTATTTTAGGGATTTTTGTAGGGACATTTTGGAAGCCCATTTTTCAGTGATTTAGCCTTCCACCACCAAAACCACGGTTCCCTACAGGGATTAATCGAGCGCATCATACATGTGAGTGGGGTCGAGGGGGCGAAGCACCCCAGTTAGTTGCCAGGTCGCAAAGTTCGGTTGGGGTACTTTAAGAGGGGGAGGGTCCAGGGGGGGTGCAGCCCCCCTTGGTCAGCAGGGGGTTTGAAGTTAGGTTATGTAAAGTTCGGTTAAAGTAGTTTAAATATGCTCACCCACCCTAAAGAACCGATTTCAAGTGCATCATACATGTGGGGGTTAGTGACGGTACGCTTGGTTAGCGATTAGCCCACGCATGTGAGAGTATACATTAGGGATTTTCCTTACTTTCGAGAAGAGGGAATTTTCCCTAATTTAGGGATTATTCTAGGGATATTTTGGAAACCCATTTTTCAGTGATTTTGCCTTCCCCCCCAACAACCCCAGTTCTCCACAGGTCCCCAGGCTTGTGTTGGGGGGTAGGGGGGCTGGGGTGGTGGAGGGGGAGTAGTTGTTCCCTAGTTTTACAAAAAAAAAAAAAAAAAAAAAAAAACGCTAGTCTATGTTCCCACACAGGGTAAAGAGTGGCGGAAAGAGAGGTCAGTTCCGAGTGCTCTTTCTCAGTTTTCGTTGCAGTGACGGCAGC
This sequence comes from Eriocheir sinensis, assembly GCF_024679095.1. Classification (NCBI taxonomy): domain Eukaryota; kingdom Metazoa; phylum Arthropoda; class Malacostraca; order Decapoda; family Varunidae; genus Eriocheir; species Eriocheir sinensis. The sequence goes on from NC_066565.1 coordinate 7,262,173, forward strand.
AGACCAAGGGCAGAAAATAAAGAGGAACAAAAAATCCTGCTGATCACTGCTCCTGTATAAAGAAGTATAGAGGAGTGGCCACCAGAGAGGTCAGTGTCCGGTGAAGTGTCTTAATGTTCCTCTCCTTGTTAATGTGATGTTAGGTTAGGTTAAGACGACGTGCGCTGGGCAAAAATAAACTTGGCGAATCTAACCAAACTAACTCTAACCTAATGTCTGCACTCCTCCCTCTATGCCGACTTTGTCTCATATGATAACAATAAAATGAAATAGTAATAAAGAAGAAAGAGAAGAGGAAGAAGAAGGAGAAAAAGGAGGAAGAGGAGGAATAAGAAGGAGATGGAGAAGATAACAATAAAAAAATAATAATAAGGAAGGAAGAGAAGAAGAGGAAGAAGGAGGAGGAGGAATAAGAAGGACAAGAAAAGAAGAAAGAGAAGAATACAAAGAAAAAGAAGGAGAAAAAGACAAAATGAAGAAGAAGAAGATTAAGAAGAAGCAAAGGGGAACATTAATAAGGAGAAAGAGGAGAAGAACAAGAAGAAGAAAAAAAAGAGGAAAAGAAGTGAAGATTAAGAAAAAGGATAAGAAGCAGAAGAGGAATAATAAAAAGGAGAAGAAAAAGGAGGAGGCAGAGAAGAATGAGAAGAAGGAGGAAGTGGAGAAGAAGAAAAAGGGAACTGTTGATGAAGAAAAAGAAGAACAAAACTAATAACCTTTACCTCCGCAAGTTCAGTCCGTACAGCTTAAAGAACCGCATCATCTCACTCTTCTGCGCCAAAGTCCTGTTCTCGGCCATGGTGGGGGGAGATCGGGGTCTTGGGGTTATATATCGCTTCTGAGGGCGTCACTCCTTCCTTTATAGCCTTTAATTATCTTGTTCTTCTGGGATGTTTTAGGGGGCTGGTCAGGCCATAATTAATTCTTACGAGTTAGTCAAGGTCATTTATTCTTCTTCTGGAGACCCCTGGAGCTTTGTAGCGCTTCTGAGGCCGTCACTTCTTGATCTCCTTCCTTTACGACCTTTAATTATCTTTTCTTCCTCTGCGGTGTTTTAGGGGCTGTTTAGGCCTTACGAGTCAGTCAAGGTCCTTTTTGAGGCCCCTGGCGCTACGTATCGCTTCTAAGGTCGTCACTCCTTGATCTTCCTTCCTTTACGACCTTTAATTATCTTCCTGTTCTTCCTCTGGGGTGCTTTAGGGGTCTGTTCAGGCCGTAACTATTATCCTCCTCGCCGCCCCGCCACTCAAGGGTTTGTTTGTAAACATTGGGATTTGGCGCCAACGTCCTCATCATACTATCGTACTTAGCACACTGCATTTCCTGGTTTCAGACCCCAAAACAGTCGCATCCACACAGCTAACGATATTTATTTATACTACTTGTTGAAATCGTCGATTACTGAGGCTTCCTTGCGGTAATGTTGGGCCAGAAACTGGAATATGCAGTATTGTTCTGAGTACGACAATCTGGTGACGCTGGATTGGTGGGAGTCGCGCAGGGCCTTGCTCTTGCTCTTGCTGTACAGGTGACAAGGGAGGACATAAGAGTAAGAAAGAGCTGAGGAATTATAGGCCGATATCCCTGGCGAATACGGTGGGAAAGATTTTCTGTGCTGTGTTGAATGAAAGGCTGTGTAAGTGGATTGAAAGAGAGTGCTGGGTGAGGAGCAGAATGGTTTTCGCACAGACAGGAGGGCAGAGGACAGTATGTATGTGGTAAATGAGATGATAGAGAGGAAAAGGAAGAATGGAAGTCCGTTGTATCTTGGGTTTCTTGATATTGAGAAAGCGTATGATAGAGTGAACAGGGAGGTGATGTGCAAGGTACTGGAGAAAGTAGGTTTGAGTGATAAGATAGTGCGAATCATTAGGAGCATGTATGTGGATACGAGAGCCAGGTATAGGTTAGGAGCATTAGAGACAGAGTGGGTGAGGAGTGAAAGAGGTGTTAGGCAGGGCTGCATCCTGTCTCCAACTCTCTTCAGTCTGTACACTGAGGAGCTGGCAGCCAGGATGAGGAGAAAGAATGCAGGAGTAAAAGTGGGAGAAGACAGGGTAAGTGTGCTTCTATATGCAGATGATGTGGTAGTCATGAGTGAGTCAGCGGAGGAACTGCAGGAACTATTAGATGTGGTGAATGAGTATGGGAGAGATTTTGGAGTGAAATATAGTAGTGAGAAAAGTCAGATAATGGTTGTGAATGGGGCAGAAGATGAGAGAAATAGGACCTGGAGGCTAGGAGACACAGAGCTAGGGCAAACAGATGCATACAAGTACCTGGGTGTATGGATGAGTCCGAGAGGATGTGAAAGGACAAAGAATGAGAAGATTAGCCTAGTTAATCAATGGGTGGGCCGTCTGAGAAGTGCGGCAAGAATGAGAGCATGTAAGTATGATGTGCTGAGAGAGGTGTGGAAGAGTGTAGCAGTGCCGAGTGTGATGTATGGGATGGAGGTGATTACATGGAGTGAGTTGGAAATGGATAAACTGGAAGTAGGGCAAAATAGGATCGGTAGGTTAGCTTTGAATGCACCAAGGTATGCAGCGGTGGAAGCATTGAGGGGTGATATGGGGTGGAGTACCTTTAGGGAAAGATTTAGGAAGGCTACCCTTAGATACAAAGTCAGACTGGAACGAATGGATGACGCGAGATTGGCACGGAAGGTCTACTTGTGGAGTGTGCATGAGAGCAAATGGATTAAAAACTGCATGAGAATGAATTGGTGACAGTGGTATGCGAGTCAGGTGGGTGAGCAGAGAGGAAGGGAGGCGTTTCTTTGAATGGAAGGTGACTGACAGAAATAGTGAGGGTCTAGAATGGAATGTGAGAAAGTGGAAGAAAGAGATAGACAGTGCAGTGAAAGGTGACGGTCTGAGGAGGTGGAAGCATGTGATGGAGCGAAAGACTACTTTGGAGTGGTACAGGGAAAAGGAAGCCCCGCAGTGTGTCAGCTGGTATGATGGAAGCCTGGGTGGTGATCTTCTTCCAAGCTCACGCAGTGTATGAATGTGAATGCAAGAAACTACAGGTGGTCTGAGTCCCGCAGCAAAGTGTGTCAGATGTGTGACAGGGGTGTGGATGAAACTGTCGTGCATTTGATACTGGTGTGTAGGAGGTACCTGAGAGAAAGGATGGAGATGATGAGGGTGGCACTGAGTGAGGTGGGCTGGGATGTGAATAGGAGGATTGCAAGAACATAGAGGGAATGGATGCTGCTGCTGCTGGGACTGAATGCTGAAGCAAATGAGAGAATTATAGAAGACATGAAGAGTTTTCTGGAAGAATGTGGTGTGCAGAAAATATAGAAAGGAATTGATAATGGATACTTGTGTTGTGTTTTTTATTTTTTATTATTACGTCGAAGGCCAGACTCTCCAACGGGTCACCTGTACAGCAAGAGCAAGAGCAAGTTGGAGAGTCAGGCCTTCGTATCGGCACACCCTGTAAAAATAAAACAACACAAGCAGTATCCATTACAAATCTTCCAATTCCCTATTTCTTGCACACCACATCTTTTCCAGAAAACTCTTCATGGCTTCTATAATTCTATCATTTGCTTCATCACTCAGTCCCAGCAGCAGCTCCTGCTCTTGCTCTTGCTGTACAGGTGAATGGATGAGTGACAGTGGAAATGTAGAAAGACTGAAGGTGGATGGTGTAACAATTACAGATGAAGAGAAAATGAGGGAGGCAGTCAAGGAGTTTTGGGAGAATATAGGAGGAGTGGGTGAAGAAATGAACGTGAGAGAAGCGGGTGTGACCATGGAGAGGAAAGATGCAACTGAGCTGAATGAAAGGATCAGTAGGGAGGAAGTTGAGAGGTGTATTAAGAGACAGAAGGATGGAAAAGCAGCAGGACCAGATGATATCCCGTACGAGCTTTATAAGAATGGTGGTGAGAGTGTTATTGACAGAATGACTGACTTATTTAACCAGGTGTGGGAGGAAGAGAGAGTGCCGAGCAAGTGGAATGAATGTAAGGTGACTTTGATACATAAGGGTGGACACAAGAGTAGACAGGAGCTTAAGAATTACAGACCAATCTCCCTTGTAAACACAGTAGGGAAAGTTTTTTGTGCAGTGCTGAATGAAAGGTTGTGTAAATGGATTGAGAGGAATAGGGTATTAGGTGAGGAACAGAATGGTTTCCGGGTTGACAGGAGAGCTGAAGATAATATGTTTGTGGTGAATGAACTGATTGAAAGGAAAAAGAGAGCAGGAGAAAAGTTGTACTTAGGTTTTCTAGACATAGAGAAAGCTACGACAGGGTTAATAGGAGTATGTTGTGTAGGGTGCTGGAGCAGATTGGATTGAGTGATAAGTTTGTGAACATAATTAGGAGTATGTATGCAGGCACAAGAGCTAAATACAGGTTAGGGAGCCTAGAGACAGACTGGGTGAAGAGCGAGAGAGGAGTGAGGCAGGGTTGCATTCTGTCACCAACATTATTTAGCCTGTATACAGAGGAGCTGGCAGTTAGGATGAGAAGAATGAATGCGGGAGTGAAAGTTGGAGAGGACAAGTTGTGTGTGTTGTTGTATGCGGACGATGTTGTGATTTTGAGTGACTCTGCGGGAGACTTACAAAGAATGTTAGATGTGGTAGGGGGCTATGGAAGAGATTTTGGTGTTAGATTTAGTAGTGAGAAGAGCAAGATTATGATAGTCAATAGGTCAGAGGATGAGAGAGAAACAACTTGGAGACTGGAAGGGAATGAGTTGGAACAGACCGAAGAATACAAGTACCTAGGGGTGTGGATGGAGGTAAATGGATGCGGCAGGGCCAAGAATGTAAAGATAAGTTTGACAAACCAGTGGGTAGGCCGTTTAGGGAGTGCAGCGAGGATGAGAGCGAGCAAGTATGATGTCATCCGTGAGGTTTGGAAGAGTGTGGCTGTCCCGAGCATTATGTATGGAATGGATGTGATGACATAGAATGACAGTGAGATACAAAAATTGGAGGTGGGGCAGAATAGGGTAGCAAGAATGGCACTGAATGCACCAAGGTTTGCAGCAGTAGAGGCTCTTAGGGGTGACATGGGATGGAGCACGTTTAGGGAAAGACTAGTAAAGGCAACCTTGAGATATAAAGTGAGACTGGAACAAATGGAGGATGCAAGATTAGCAAGAAAAGTATACTTGTGGAGTATAAGAGATGGCAAATGGGCGAATAAATGTGGGCGAATGATAGACAGGAATGTTATGCTAAGTAGGTGGGTGTACCGACCCTTTGAGGATAGGCAAAATGTGTTTGAATGGAGAGTAACAAACAGAAATGGAGAGGGGTTTGAGTGGGATGTAAGAAAGTGGAAGAATGTGATAGATATGGCAGTTAAAGATGAGGGATTGAGCAAGTGGAAGAATGAGATGGAAAGAAAGGAAACTCTCGACTGGTATAGGGAGAAAGAGGCCCCAAAGTGTGAGGTGTGGTATGAGGGAAGCCTGGGAGGTGATCTTCTTTTCCGTGCTAGAGCGCAGTGTCTGGATGTGAATGCAAGGAACTATAGATGGTCTGAGTCCCGCAGCAAAGTGTGCCAGATGTGTGACTGGGGTGTGGACGAGACTGTGCAGCATGTAGTGCTGGAATGCAAGAAGTATGACAGGGAGAGAACGAAGATGATGCATGTGTTTTTGAGCGAGATGGGACGTGGAGTGAACGCGAGGACGGCAAGGGAGTGGATGGTGCTGCATGCTGCTGGGGCTCAGTGGAGAGACGAGTGGACGAGTGATTGAGGCAGTGAAAGAGTTCTTGGAGGGCATGTGGCGTGAAAGATATAGGGAATGATATCTTGCCCCGAGAACATAGACTTTCCGCATGTTTTTTGTTTTCTTTTCACAGGCCTGGCTGGGGAGAAATCCCGAGCCACCTGTGACATCAAGATCAAGATCAAGATCATGACGCAAGACTGGCACGGAAGGTTTACTTGTGGAGTGTGCATGAGAGCAAGTGGATTAAGAACTGCATGAGAATGGTTGGTGACAGTGGTATGCGAGTCAAGTGGGTGAGCAGAGAGGAAGGGAGGCGTTTCTTTGAATGGAAGGTGACTGACAGGAACAGTGAGGGTCTACGTAGATTTTCAATACACAGATCAGCAGTACACGGTCGTAAGGAAGGACAGAGCTGTACAGAATGCCCCGGGAGGAGGAGTGGCAATACTAGTGAAAAATTACCTGCCCATAGATTTAAGTTCAGTAACCAGTCTTGTTGACCACAATGCTCAAGAATCAGTTTGGTGTGAGTTAAATTAAAAAGCAAGGAGGGCAAAAACTTAGTACATAAGAACATAAGAACGCAGGAGTCTACAAGAGGCCGGTAGGCCTGTACGAGGCAGCTCCTTTGACCCTAAGCTCCCGTGTATCTAACCCCACCTAATATCGCTGTCCATGAATTTATCTAGTCTATTTTTGAATGTGACAATTGTATTGGCACTCACCACATGACTGCTAAGCCTATTCCATTAATCCAGCACCCTGTTTGTAAACCAATTTTTGCCTGTCCCTGTTGAATCTGAATTTATCCAGTTTAAACCCATTACTTCGTGTCCTACCCGGTTCTCTTACCAACAAAACCTTATGAATATCTCCCTTATTAAAGCCCTTCATCCATTTATAAACCTCGATCATGTCTCCATGCACCCTTCGCCTTTCTAGAGAATGCAAGTTTAACTATTTGAGTCTTTCCTCGTATGGCAAGTTTCTCAACCCCTGAATCATCTTAGTCATCCTCCTCTGCACCGATTCTAACATTTTGATATCCATTCTATAGTAAGGTGACCAGAACTGAACCGCATAGTCAAGATGAGGTCTAACTAATGCTAAATATAGTTTGAGGAAGACTACGGGGCTTCTTGCTTACGCTCCTTGAAATATATCCCAGTACTGGGAACTATTTATAGATCTCCTTCTTCAACAGCGGAAAACAATGATCTCATATGTGATCTCATAAGGTTAAGTGAAGTTTATTCTGTAAATAGTCAAATATTAGTATGTGGAGACTTTAACTATGGAAATATTAACTGGGAGGAGAACAGAGTTATGGATCGAGGGTACTCAGGGTGCGGGACAAGCGACGAACTTCTTGGAAGCAGTGAACGATAACTTTTGGACGCAGAACACAGAGGAATGGACACATTTAAGGGACACAGACCATCCATCCAGACTTGACCTTGTGTTTACCAAGACAGCAAACGAAATCAGTGAAGTAAAATACCTTGCACCACTAGCTAGGATTAAGCATGCCTTTCTGTGTTTCAACATCACCGCAGGTTCAAGACCAAGGGAGCAAGAGGACTGTACATGGAAACTTAACTTTTATAAAGCGGATAATGAGAAGATGAAAGACTTGTTTCGGGAAATACATAAAACACCCACGAAGAAGAAGAAGAAGCGAAGGCCTGACTCTCCAATGGGTCACCTGTACAGCAAGAGCAAGAGCAAGAGAGCACACGCCGCATCCCTTCTGGCCCTGCCCAACCAGCCCCCTAAAACACCCCAGAAGAAGAAGACGACGAAGGCTCCACACCCACGGGCCAGCGCTGGGGACCTGCTGGCCAGCGACACCCTCAGCCCCAACACTGCCAGGACAACACCTCCACCACCGCCGCCGGGAAGTCTTAACCTTCTCATGCAGCAGAAGTAGGTAAGCTGTCCTGCACAAGACAGGCCGCCCTCCACTCATAAGAACATAAGAACATAGGGAAACTGCAAGAGGCCGGGTGGCCTACACAGGGCAGCTCCAGAATCCCCCCCACTACTCACGATGGGTGAGGTGTAGTTACAGGGGTTACAGGTAGAGGCTTGATCCTCGTTATACCGGCGGTACTAGGCACGCATCCAGTACCCCGTCACCCTACTGCACCCACACCTCACTGCCACCTGTCGTCCTCGTCCATGTAGCTATCCAGGGTTAAGATTCGTTTTAGGTCCGTGCCAGTATCTCATTACCTACCTTATGAAACATCAGTATCTCTTCATATATCTTTTCGGCAAAACTTAAGAATAACCACTACAAACCAATATTCGTAGTAATTTAGCACGTGAAAGAATTATCATTATAATGCATTTTCGTATCGTTTTACCTTGGGAGGGGCCAGGGGGGCAAGCCTCTTTAATTATAGAGTTAGGTGGCTTGGATTTTCTAAGTCCATTGTTATTGTTTCACAACCGCCTCTATACACAGACTGAGCCTCATACCTGCCTTGCAGTGCACCCTACAAACTAGTTCCTAAGTCAGTAATATCCAAAATGCGCATGGATTATAACAATTTCGGACAAAAAAACGGTCTTTTAAGAGTTTTACGTTATTTTTTTCTCTATATTAAAGCAACTAATGCCGCAGCTATTTGTATTTTCTAATACATTCGTAAAATATTACTAAGCGAGGGTATCAGCGGCGGCACCTAACGGTGGGTTCCTGAAGTCAGTTGTTTTCAAGCCGCCATAATGGATGGAAGGCCCGACACTCACTCCCTCAAAATATCCGTCTACTTTACCTTTCGGTAAGTGTTAACTGAGTATTTAACCTCTTTATTGGTGTGCATGTAGGATGACAAAAGGATCGATTACTATCCCAGTACCGGGTCCAACAAAGACACGGGCGTGTCATGTGTCACATATGGTGTGACAAGCACGTGTCAGAAAACAAACGAATATTGTTCAGTGCGAGATACTTATAGTGGAATTTGAGTAAAATGGAGGCCAGGGTCATACGTAGCAGTCGGTAGGTCACTCCCGCGTCAGTTAACAGCAGGAGCGTCAGTTCGATCTGGATGACAGCTGTCACAAATCTGTTTTATTTTGTACCTTAAACTACTCGGTAAAAATTATCTAGCATCAACTTACAAGAAGTGGACGGGTTAACCGTCAGTATTGTACCATATGTAATTATGAAACATGACATTTCCCAAGAGTTGCTCGACTACGATTGGGGTGGTGGGGTTCAACTACGCTGACCATCCAATTGCACGCCCTACACTCGTCAACAGACCGCTGCGCGGCTGCTACGCTATATAGGAATAGATTAAAAGAGTATACGTTAGGAATTTCCTTTCTTTAGAGACTAGGATTTTTCCCGATTTTGGGGATTTTGTAGGGACATTTTGAAAGCCCATTTTTCAGTGATTTGGCCGTCCACCACCAAAACCACTGTTCCCTACAGGGATTAATCGAGCTAACGACCACCAAAACCACAGCTCCCTAAAGGGATTAATCGAGCTAACGCCGCCGCCGCAAAATAGCTCGCATTCATTACCTGCCGTATGAAGCATCACTAGGTCTTCATATATTTTTTTTCTACAAACGTTTGGTTAGCGATACGCTTGGTTAGCAACGGTACGCTTGGTTAGCGTTGGTATGCTTGGTTAGCGATGGTACGCTTGGTTAGCGATGGTACGCTTGGTTAGCGATGGTACGCTTGGTTAGCGATGGTACGCTTGGTTAGCGATGGTACGCTTGGTTAGCGATGGTATGCTTGGTTAGCGACTAGCCCACGCATGTGAGACCAGGTCCACCACGCGTGGTTATTTTTTTTTTTTTAGAACACGCAGCCCAACGGCTGCTGTGCTGAGGGCCAGGTATAGCCTGGGCCTGATCAGCCCGAGTCCTGGATGACCTTGAGTCATGGCTCAGGGCTGTTTTGGGGTGGTTAGCGATGGTATGATTGGTTAGCGATTAGCCCACGCATGTGAGTATACAGTATACGGTAGGGATTTTCCTTACTTTCGAGACTAGGGAATTTTTCCTGATTTAGGGATTTTTCTAGGGAAATTTTGGAAGGCCCCGGTTCCCCACAGTTCCCCAGGCTTGTCTTGGGGGATTGGGGGGGCTGGGGTGGTGGAGGGGGTGGAGTGGTGATTCTTAAGATTTACCGTTTGGTTGGAGTAGTTTAAATATGCTCCCTGACCCTAAACCCTCTGCGAGCTATTTTACGGCTGGCGGCTGGAGCGTCGCCAAGGCCAGCACCAGGAGGCGACGCGCTTCCGTAAACATTATCCCCTATTTTCAAGAGTAAAAAAAAGTCCTTAAATTGGATTTTCAAAGCGTTTCCATGACTGTTGAAGGTTTGTAGAAAAGATATATGAAGAGATACTGAGGTTTCTTAAAGTAGATTATGAGATACTGGCACGGACCTAATACGAATCTTTACCCTATCCAGTCTACTCTTAAAACAAGCTATCGTCCCTGCACTAACTATGTGATTGCTGAGTCTATTCTATTCCCCCACCACCCTATTACTAAACCAATGCTTGCCTATATTTCCTAAATCTATACTTTTCTAATTTAAATCCATTACTGCGAGTTCTATCCTGCTGGGTAATTCTCAGTACTTTACTTATATCGCCTTTGTTGTAACCCTTGACCCATTTGAATACTTCTATCAGATCTCCCCGCACTCTTCGGCTCTCTAGTGAATGTAAGTTTAGATGTTTCAGCCTATTTTGATATGGGAGGTTCCTCAGCCCCTGAATCATCTTGGTCATCCTCCTCTGAACTGATTCTAGCAAGTTGATGTCCATTCTGTAGAGGCAGCTCCTTTGACCCTAAGCTCCCGTGTATCTAACCCCACCTAATATCGCTGTCCATGAATTTACCTAGTCTATTTTTGAATGTGACAATTGTATTGGCACTCACCACGTGACTGCTAAGCCTATTCCACTCATCCAGCACCCTGTTTGTAAACCAATTTTTGCCTGTGTCCCTGTTGAATCTGAATTTATCCAGTTTAAACCCATTACTTCGTGTCCTACCCGGTTCTCTTACCAACAAAACCTTATGAATGTCTCCTTTATTAAAGCCCTTCATCCATTTATAAACCTCGATCATGTCTCCATGCACCCTTCGCCTTTCTAGAGAATGCAAGTTTAACTGTTTGAGTCTTCCCTCGTATGGCAAGTTTCTCAACCCCTGAATCATCTTAGTCATCCTCCTCTGCACCAATTCTAACATTTTGATATCCATTCTATAGTAAGGTGACCAGAACTGAACCGCATAGTCAAGATGAGGTCTAACTAATGCTAAATATAGTTTGAGGAAGACTTGGGGCTTTTGTTGCTTACGCTCCTTGAAATAAATCCCAGTACCCTATTTGCTCGATTTCTAGCTTGAATGCATTGTGCCCTTGGACAGAGATCAGAGCTCACTAAGACCCCTAAATCCCTCTCGCACCCAGACCTGCTTTTGAGAGTGTCATTTAAACAATAGTTATGTGAGGGGTTGTTCCTACCTACACTCAGAATACTGCACTTCCCTACATTGAACTCCATCTGCCATTTATCCACCCAGTCATACAATCTGTTGAGTTCACCCTGGAGAATACTAGCGTCCTGATCCGACTCAATTACTCTACCAATCTTGGTATCATCTGCAAATTTACTAACATCACTACCATAGCTGGGCACGATAACAGAAAACCTTATTCCCGATAACCGATAACTGATAATGAAAAACCTTAACGGTGATAACCGATATTCGATAAATGGAGACACAAATATAGGCGATAACCGATACCCGATATAAATCCACAATTCCGATACTAGCTTGTGATAAGTCCGATAGGCGAAAACGATACTATATTGATATTTCAAATAAAAAACATAGATGAATTCAAATTTTCATTATCCGTATTTTAGAAAACTTACAAAACCTGAAAACCACACGTTGACACGTACATATGGACGGTAATACTAGAACGCGAACTGGTGTTGTGTTATTTGGCGTCCCCACCGTCAAAAAAGGCGCTTTTGTTTACAAACACTGGTTAAAGTGAACTGCGCATGCTCAGACCAGCAAGCGTAGACCTGTACAGTCTCACAAAGCTTTAAACCGTAATTAAGAGTTGCTGGAAGGCTGAATCAGACATACAGTACCACTACCACCATCCTCGCTGTTTCTAGAACGACACTCGATCTGTACGAGTTGTATTTATATGTACAGAGTGTCGTTCTAGAAACAGCGAGGATGGTGGTGATCTATGTTTAATTCAGCTTTCCAGCAACTCTTAATGTGTTAAAAAGCTTTGTGAGACTGTACAGGTCTACACTTACTGGTCGGAGCATGCGCAGTTCACGAGAGACCAGTGTTTGTAAACAAAAGCGCCAGATTTTGACGATGGGACACCAAATAACACAACACCGGGTGCCTTCAATACCATGGCATGCTCACAAACGAATATGGAATATCAAATTTGAGGCAGTGAATAATCATTCTGGGGGCAAAGTTAAATGATTTTTCTCTTTAATATATTCCTTTTTTGAGTAACATAAAAAATAACCTAGTGTTTTAATTTTGATGATCTAAGTATGAAATCTCTTCACCGAAGATATTTCATGTTCCGAAGTTTTTTCATACAACACCGGGCCACGCATGCACAGTAGGGAGACAACGTTTTTTTTTTCTGAGGCGGAAAAAAGTAGCGATTATTGCTAGTTTGCTTACAAAAGTAACGAAGATACCGATATATATTTAAATAAGTAGCGGATGGCCGATAACCCGACTTTGTTATCAGTGATAAAGTATCGAGATAACTTATCGCGATAACGCCCACCTATGATCACTACTAATTCCTGTATCTAAGTCATTGATATAAATAATAAACAAAAGTGGACCTAATACCAAACCTTGTGGGACCCCACTCGTAACACATCCCCAGTCAGATCTTTTACCATTGATTTGCACTCTTTGCTTCCTATTGCTAAGCCACGCCTTGACCCAGTTCAAAACTTTACCCTCTACTCCGTGAGCCTGTAAGTTAAGCAACAGTCGTTGGTGAGGAACTTTGTCAAACACTTTACTAAAATCAAGATAGATTACATCATAATTTTCATCTCTGTCAACTGCCTCAAATACTTTATTGTAGAAGGACAAGAGATTGGTGAGGCATGACCTACCTTTTGTGAACCCATGCTGCAAGTTGTGAATTAAGCTACGTTTCTCTAAATGCTCCCGAATGTTCCTGGCTATTATGGACTCCAGCTTCTTGCCTATAACGGTTCCATGTCAACTGAACCAGTGCTACTTGCACCAGTACCACATGCACCAGTGCCAACTGAACCAGTAGACAACTGAACCAGTAGACAACTGAACCAGTGGTCTACTGAACCAGTGGTCAACTGAACCAGTAACCATTTGAACCAGCGACCATCCGAACCAGTGCAACTTGAACCAGTGCAAACTGAACCAGTACTACTTGAACCAGTACTATTTCAACCAGTGACCATCTGAACCAGTGGTCATCTGAACCAGTGGTCAACTGAACCAGTGGTCAACTGAACCAGTAGTCAAGTGAACCAGTGGTCATTTGAACCAGTGGTCATTTGAACCAGTAACCATCTGAACCAGTGTAAACTGAACCAGTACTACTTGAACCAGTACTATTTCAACCAGTGACCATCTGAACCAGTGGTCATCTGAACCAGTGCTACTTGAACCAGTGCAAACTGAACCAGTACTACTACTTGAACCAGTACTAATTCAACCAGTGACCATCTGAACCAGTGGTCATCTGAACCAGTGCAACTTGAACCAGTGCAAACTGAACCAGTAGTACTTGAACCAGTACTATTTCAGCCAGTGACCGTGTAATACAATTTAACCCTTTTTCGAAGGCCGATGGTACTGTACTCCGTTGTGTAACCCTTTCATTACAGGTGTAACTCGTTTATGTTAGCATCCTCCCTGGGCTTAAACCACGCATACTGAATTAAAACAACAAATTATCCTAGGCTTTGCATTGAATTAAAACAAGAAATAACCCTAGGCTTTGTACTTAATTAAAGCAAAAAATAAGCCTAGGCTTTGTACTGAATTAAAGCAAAAAATAATCCTAGGCTTTGTACTGAATTAAAACAAGAAATAACCCTAGGCTTTGTACTGAATTAAAACAAGAAATAACCCTAGGCTTTGTACTGAATTAAAGCAAGAAATAATCCTAGGCTTTGTACTGAATTAAAGCAAAAAATAATCCTAGGCTTTGTACTGAATTAAAACAAGAAATAATCCTAGGCTTTGTACTGAATTAAAACAAGAAATAATCCTAGGCTTTGTACTGAATTAAAGCAAAAAATAATCCTAGGCTTTGTACTGAATTAAAACAAGAAATAATCCTAGGCTTTGTACTGAATTAAAACAAGAAATAACCCTAGGCTTTGTACTGAATTAAAGCAAAAAATAACCCTAGGCTTTGTATTGAATTAAAACAAGAAATAATCCTAGGCTTTGTACTGAATTAAAGCAAAAAATAATCCTAGGCTTTGTACTGAATTAAAGCAAAAAATAATCCTAGGCTTTGTACTGAATTAAAACAAGAAATAACCCTAGGCTTTGTACTTAATTAAAGCAGGAAATAATCCTAGGATTTGTACTGAATTTGTACTATTTCAGCCAGTGACCGTGTAATACAATTTAACCCTTTTTCGAAGGCCGATGGTACTGTGCTCCGTTGTGTAACCCTTTCATTACAGGTGTAACTCGTTTATGTTAGCATCCTCCCTGCACCAGCTTAAACCACGCGCTTATGCAAAGCCATTTTTATTTTGAGCTGGTCCCAGTCCTGCGACACGTGGAGTCGGGATGCTGTCGCGGACCTTTTTTTTTTTTTTAGTTTTATATTATATTTTTATTTATTTTTTTTTTACTTTTTTCTTTTAGTTTTTTTTTTCTTTTCCTAGCTTATAACAGTTTTTATATTTCCTTTTCTTGTTTTATTTATTTTTATTTATTACTTTTTGTGAAATATTTTTCACTTTGTGTTTGTAAATGAAGTGTGACCATTTTAATGTAGGTTTCCGAAGGAAATAAAAATACAGTTGAGTCACAACAAATTCTGCTGAACTCGCACATATTTTATGGAATAAAAAATACTCTGAATTGTGAGTAAACTAATTATATTCAGATCTTGAAGAAAAATAAAGTTGAAGAAATATAAATAAAATGCAGTATAACGTTTGGTTACTCTATGTTAACAAGGTAAGTACTGTATATAGTTGCACAGCACTAAATCTTATTTTCTACCCAACAACTTGCATGTGGGCAATTGCTCTCAAATATCGTAACTTGTCGGCTTCTTCACCATAAGATCTAACTTTAACTGCTAGTCTGTTTGCTAAAAGTACATATCTATTTCTTGGCCTCTCAAGATTGACAGCTTGGGCATTTTGCATTGTTAGCCTATGAACTGCAATGTCTTTTCTGATACCATTCATGAAAGACCACATTGTTGGATGAGAGCACATAAAAAGTGACTTGAGCGAATTATGAAACCCTTCCGTGCAATTAGTGGTTTTGGTGCACATATTTGGGCATCCTCGTAATGATTCCATAGCTGTGGTTCAAATCTTGGGTTTCTTGCCCTTCCTCCTACTCGAGGTCCACGTACGTATGTAGATTCAAAATATGCAATTAGGTCATTGCATTCAGCCTCATCTGGAAAAGCAGCTCCCAACTCTTCAAAGACCTCAGGTACTTCATCAATTGGTACAAAAGCAAGTGCTGGAAGGGACTTGACAGTCATTGCAAAATCACGGTCTGTTTCATACCTGACCTTCAATCCCAATTCATTTACCTTTCTTATCACAGACTGATTTAAATGAAAGAAACATCCAGATACTCTTGCTAGAGGAAACTCAATTTTGAAAGCATTTATTGCCGCCAACTCAAAATCAAGTAAGATAGTAGAAGGGTTGAGACCTGGATGCAACATTTTTAAAATTTCAATCATACGTGTGTATGTTTCAGCTGTTTTGTTTGGCAAGAGAAAATATATACAAGGGGGATAGGAGTTTCCTATCTTGGCGTGAATAGTATACAACTGAAAGAAAATCAATGGGGTAGTCTCAAATGTTCCATCCCCAATCCATAACTCACTCTGAAGGCAATTTACCAAATCATGTCTCCCAAAGGCTAACATTCTTTGAGGATCATCGACTCCAGAATCATACATGACAATGTCTGCATAATCATTAGGTATCTCAAAGTTTCGAGACTGAGGAGGTGGTTGGATGTTCTCCTCTTTTTGGCGTGTTCGTCTAATACGTCGTTCAATGGCAGATTTAACTGGCATTCTTGCCAAGACATCATCGTTTAAGGGAACGAGATGGTCGGCGAGAATTGTCCTTGTGGTGGCACGAGTGTTTTTTGCATCTTGTTTCATTTTTGCAAGGGCAACATGAACGTCAGTTTGAATAGAGTCTCCAGAATGGGTGTGGTCAGAGGGTTCTTTTATAATATTTGAGCCATTCGTTATTATTGATGATTTACATTTGAAAGTCTTATATTTCCTGCACCTCCAATACTTTTTTCAGCATCCATCCAAGGCTCTTTTGTCCGAAGAATATACTCAAAACCATGATGCACTAGCAATTCTCCACCTCTCAAGGACTGTGAAATATCTAGAGCCATTTCACATAAAATTATTTGAAGATATACAGTATTATAACTACAAAAAAAAGTACGGTTAACTGAGTAGGTGCAACGTGAAAGCACCCACTCTCAGTGAAGTCTAACCCCTACTGGGCCTGGTGGGCGGCATGGCCACTGGCGGCGCCCTGGGGCCGCAGGCAGGATTGCCAGGACGTGTGTTAAAAAATTGGCACACTTCCCGAAAAAAAAGGTTCAGATGGGCCCGTACACGATGATGTCTTGGCAAGAATGCCAGTTAAATCTGCCATTGAACGACGTATTAGACGAACACGCCAAAAAGAGAACATCCAACCACCTCCTCAGTCTCGAAACTTTGAGATACCTAATGATTATGCAGACATTGTCATGTATGATTGCACGGAAGGGTTTCATAATTCGCTCAAGTCACTTTTTATGTGCTCTCATCCAACAATGTGGTCTTTCATGAATGGTATCAGAAAAGACATTGCAGTTCATAGGCTAACAATGCAAAATGCCCAAGCTGTCAATCTTGAGAGGCCAAGAAATACATATGTACTTTTAGCAAACAGACTAGCAGTTAAAGTTAGATCTTATGGTGAAGAAGCCGACAAGTTACTTTAAATAAGTACTAACCTAGGGTTATTTCTTGTTTTAATTCAGTACAAAGCCTAGGCTTATTTCTTGTTTTAATTCAATACAAAGCCTAGGGTTATTTTTTGCTTTAATTCAGTACAAAGCCTAGGGTTATTTCTTGTTTTAATTCAATGCAAAGCCTAGGATTATTTTTTGCTTTAATTCAGTACAAAGCCTAGGATTATTTCTTGTTTTAATTCAGTACAAAGCCTAGGATTATTTCCTGCTTTAATTAAGTACAAAGCCTAGGATTATTTCTTGTTTTAATTCAGTACAAAGCCTAGGCTTATTTTTTGCTTTAATTCAGTACAAAGCCTAGGATTATTTTTTGCTTTAATTCAGTACAAAGCCTAGGGTTATTTTTTGTTTTAATTCAATACAAAGCCTAGGATTATTTTTTGCTTTAATTCAGTACAAAGCCTAGGATTATTTCTTGTTTTAATTCAGTACAAAGCCTAGGATTATTTCTTGTTTTAATTCAGTACAAAGCCTAGGATTATTTCTTGTTTTAATTCAGTACAAAGCCTAGGATTATTTCTTGTTTTAATTCAGTACAAAGCCTAGGATTATTTCTTGTTTTAATTCAGTACAAAGCCTAGGATTATTTCTTGTTTTAATTCAGTACAAAGCCTAGGATTATTTCTTGTTTTAATTCAGTACAAAGCCTAGGATTATTTTTTGCTTTAATTCAGTACAAAGCCTAGGATTATTTCTTGTTTTAATTCAGTACAAAGCCTAGGATTATTTTTTGCTTTAATTCAATACAAAGCCTAGGATTATTTCTTGTTTTAATTCAGTACAAAGCCTAGGATTATTTTTTGCTTTAATTCAATACAAAGCCTAGGATTATTTTTTGCTTTAATTCAGTACAAAGCCTAGGATTATTTTTTGCTTTAATTCAATACAAAGCCTAGGATTATTTTTTGCTTTAATTCAGTACAAAGCCTAGGGTTATTTCTTGTTTTAATTCAGTACAAAGCCTAGGATTATTTTTTGCTTTAATTCAGTACAAAGCCTAGGATTATTTCTTGTTTTAATTCAGTACAAAGCCTAGGGTTATTTCTTGTTTTAATTCAGTACAAAGCCTAGGATTATTTTTTGCTTTAATTCAGTACAAAGCCTAGGATTATTTCTTGTTTTAATTCAGTACAAAGCCTAGGGTTATTTCTTGTTTTAATTCAGTACAAAGCCTAGGATTATTTTTTGCTTTAATTCAGTACAAAGCCTAGGATTATTTCTTGCTTTAATTAAGTACAAAGCCTAGGGTTATTTCTTGTTTTAATTCAGTACAAAGCCTAGGGTTATTTCTTGTTTTAATTCAATACAAAGCCTAGGATTATTTTTTGCTTTAATTCAGTACAAAGCCTAGGATTATTTTTTGCTTTAATTCAGTACAAAGCCTAGGCTTATTTCTTGTTTTAATTCAATGCAAAGCCTAGGATAATTTGTTGTTTTAATTCAGTATGCGTGGTTTAAGCCCAGGGAGGATGCTAACATAAACGAGTTACACCTGTAATGAAAGGGTTACACAACGGAGTACAGTACCATCGGCCTTCGAAAAAGGGTTAAATTGTATTACACGGTCACTGGCTGAAATAGTACTGGTTCAAGTACTACTGGTTCAGTTTGCACTGGTTCAAGTTGCACTGGTTCAGATGACCACTGGTTCAGATGGTCACTGGTTGAATTAGTACTGGTTCAAGTACTACTGGTTCAGTTTGCACTGGTTCAAGTTGCACTGGTTCAGATGACCACTGGTTCAGATGGTCACTGGTTGAAATAGTACTGGTTCAAGTAGTAGTACTGGTTCAGTTTGCACTGGTTCAAGTAGCACTGGTTCAGATGACCACTGGTTCAGATGGTCACTGGTTGAAATAGTACTGGTTCAAGTAGTACTGGTTCAGTTTACACTGGTTCAGATGGTTACTGGTTCAAATGACCACTGGTTCAAATGACCACTGGTTCACTTGACAACTGGTTCAGTTGACCACTGGTTCAGTTGACCACTGGTTCAGTTGGCACTGGTGCATGTGGTACTGGTGCATGTGGTACTGGTGCAAGTGGCACTGGTTCAGTTGACCGGCAACCGCCTATAACTGATGTTAAGCTAATTGGGCGATAGTTTGAAGCAACTGACTTGTCCCCCTTTTTAAAAATCGGCGTCACATTAGCTACGTTCCATAGGCTCGGCACATAGCCAGTATTTACCGACATCTTAAAGATGTCGGTTAGTGGGTCACTGAGTACATCACCTAATTCCTTTAATACCCTCGGAAATATCCCGTTAGGACCTGGCGACTTGTTCTTCTTAAGCTTATCTATCTCATCCTGAACTACTTGCCTGGTAATGATTATATCCCTCAACTTATCGCCATCCCCGCCCTCGTACACCTGAACCCTTTCCGGTATAGTCGTTCGATCCTCCTGTGTGAATACTGAAAGGAAGTAGTCGTTCAACAATGTGCTCATATTTTCGTAATTTTCTACTAGCTCCCCTGTTTGTTTTCAGCGGTCCAATTTTCTCCCGTTTTTTTGTTCTATACATCTGAAAGAAGCCCTTAGGATTACTTTCCGCCTCATTTGGTACTTTGATCTCATAGTTCCTTTTTGCCATCCTGGTGTTTTTCTTAACTAATCTAGATAGTTCGACGTACCGGCCCCTGAGATGTGTTTCACCATTCTTTATTTTCTGATAAATTCCCTTCTTTAACCCAATCTCGTGTTTTAGTCCACGAGTCATCCACTTAAGATCATTGTTTTCTTTTCTAAGTGTTCACTGTGGTATATGCTGTCCTTGCCCCTCTACTATTACTCTAACTAAATTATTGTAAGACATTTCTACCTGGTTCTCCTGGCTCTCCAATCTGCAGTTCTGGCCCTCATGAATTCCTAAATTATCCCAGTTTACCCTTTCAAGATGTCTTCGAAGCCCCTTGTAATTTGCTCTTCTGAAATCTGGCACAAACACTGGGTTTGGTTTGCTGGTTACCGCCATAGCTGGGCACGATAACAGAAAACCTTATTCCCGATAACTGATAATGAAAAACCTTAACGGCGATAACCGATATTTGTTAACTAGAGACACAAATATAGGCGATAACCGATAACCGATACCCGATATAAATCCACAATTCCGATACTAGCTAGCGATAAGTCCGATAGGCAAAAACGATACTATATTGATATTTCAGATAGAACATTGATGAATTCAAATTTTCGTTATCTGTATTTTAGGAAACTTACAGAACCTTAAAACCACACGTTGACACGTACATATGGACGGTAATACTAGAAATGCCTGAACCGGTGTTGTGTTATTTGGCGTCTCCACCGTCAAAAATTGTTTACAAACACTGGTCTCTCATGAACGGTGCATGCTCAGACCAGCAAGCGTAGACCTGTACAGTCTCACAAAGCTTTTAAACCGTAATAAAGAGTTGCTGGAAGGCTGAATCAGACATATAGTACCACTACCACCGTCCTCGCTGTTACTAGAACGGCACTCTGTACGAGTTGTATTTATATGTACAGAGTGTACGTCGTTCTAGAAACAGCGAGGATGGTGGTACTGTATGTTTGATTCAGCTTTCCAACAACTCTTAATGGGTTAAAAAAAACATTGTGAGACTGTACAGGTCTAAACTTAATGGTCTGAGCATGCGCAGTTCACGATCTCGACCAGTGTTTGTAAACAAAAGCGCCAGCTTTTGACGATGGGACACCAAATAACACAACACCAGGTGCCTTCAATACCATGGCATGGTCACAAACGAATATGGAATATCAAATTTGAGGCAGTGAATAATCATTTTTGGGGCAAAGTTAAATGATTTTTCTCTATGATATATTGATTTTTCAGTAGCATAAAAAAATAACTTAGTGTTTTAATTTTCATGATCTAAGTATGAACTCTCATCACCGAAGATATTTCATACCCCGAAGTTTTTTCATACAACACCGGGCCACGCATGCGCAGTAGGGAGGAGACAACGTTTTTTTCTGAGAGGCGGAAAAAAAGTAACGATTATAGCTAGTTTGGTTACAAAAGTAACGAAGATACCGATATATATTTAAATAAGTAGCGGATGGTCGATAATCCGATTTTGTTATCAGCGATAAAGTATCGCGATAACGCCCAGCTAAAACGAACCGTTCTGTGGTCACTATTTCCTAACTCTCCGCCCACCTCCAACTCACGTAGCAAGTTCCCATTATTGGTTAGGACTAAGTCTAATATGTTATCTCCTCTGGTAGGCTCAGTAACTACCTGCTTAAGGAAATTATCTTGTATAACTTC
Source organism: Eriocheir sinensis (assembly GCF_024679095.1). Lineage (NCBI taxonomy): Eukaryota > Metazoa > Arthropoda > Malacostraca > Decapoda > Varunidae > Eriocheir > Eriocheir sinensis. Next base: position 7,283,479 of record NC_066565.1, read on the forward strand.
AAGAAAGTCCTCGGCTTCCAGGTCACCCACTAGGTCTTCCCAGTCTATATTCCTATAAATAAAGTCCCCCATTACGCAGACATTTCTACTCCTACTCGCCCTGCCAATCTCCTGTAGAAATATACTCGTGTCCTGCCTGTTAAGGCTGGGTGGCCTGTGCATAACTCCTAGAGTTAGTTTTTCTTTCCCTTTGTAAACGTCCACCCAAACTGATTCTGAATCCATGTTAGTTTTGACTGAATGTCAACTAAACATTTAAGTGAGTCTTTAACATATAGCGCAACTCCGCCTCCTTTCTGCCACTTCTGTCTTTGTGAAATATCTGATAACCCGTTATTTCAAATTCTGATCTAAAATTTCTATTGGCAGTGTCTATCCATGTCTCAGTGATCGCTATTATGTCAAAATTTTCTGAACAAGCTTCACCCCTTAGTAAGTCTATCTTGTTTCTGAGGCTCCTGCTGTTAGTATAGAAGATTCTTAGCCCGCCCTCTGTTACTCCCCTATAATTACTTCTAAGCTGCCTGGTTATATTATGAGCTAGATGTCCTCTTCCATTACTCCTCCCATTGCTCCCATTACTCCTTCCCCCCTCGCCTATACTGAAAAATCCCTCAGGGTACCAAGTGCTCGCTCAAGGGAGTCTGAGAGAGCCTCAACACCCTTGAACGTCAAGTGTATCCTGTCACGGGCGTAGAGGGCGTCGTTGCCAAAAAAGAGGTCCCAATTGTCGACGAACAGCCACCCATTGTGCTCGCAGTGCTCAGCAAGTCTTCTGTTCACTGCTATCGCCCTGGACAGCCATCCATCGCCAACGCCCCTCCTTGGCAGGACGCCACACACTACTGGCATGTGCATGTGACCAGCGTCACGTATCCTGCCTAACAATTCTCTAAAACGCCTGAGAAGGTCCTCGCTTGGCACACGAGAAACCGTTTCCGCCACAGCTGAGAAAGACAATGGGGTTCGATCCCTCGCTTGCCATACACGCCTCAGTCCTGTCTGATATATGGCCCACCCCTGCCCCTGGGAAACACACCCTCGTCCTGTTCTTATCCTTGGAGCAAAAATACCTGTCAACATAACGAACCTGACTATCACCAACAACAAGAACCCGACGGTCACAGAAACTCACAGAAGAAATCCAGAAGAGGCTAACAAAGCCTGTGTCTCCGGTCTCTGTGTCTCCGTTCGGGTGGTCTCCGTGGTCGAGTTGTCTGGACCCGTGCCCAATATCAATGGCTACCATGTGCTCAAGTTTTTGTCTCTGTGATCTCCATGCCTTATCCAACCTATTTTCAAAGGTTTTAACTGATGGTGCACTCACTACTGCTTCAGGGAGGCCGTTCCAGATATCCACCACTCTATTACAGAATGAATATTTTCTTATATCTAACCTGGCACGTTGTTTATATATCTTCTTACTATGTCCCCGTGTAGCTTGATAATTTTGATCCATGAAGAGGCCGCTGCATATGTCACTGTCGTACACTCCATTCATGATCTTGAACAATTCTATCATATCACCTCTTGATCGTCTGTATGACAGGGTTGGGAGGCCTAATTTCTGTAGTGGTTCTGGATATGACAAGTTCTTCAAGGTTGGTACCAATTTGGTGGCTCTTCTTTGAACTGCCTCCACTGCCTCAATGTCCATCTTCTTGCTCGGGGACCAGGCTTGGTTTGCATACTCTAGGTGTGGTCGAACTAAGGCAATAAACAATAACTTGAGTTCTGACTCATCCAGTGTCACAAATGTACGTCGGATCAGTCCGACCAATCCGTTAGCCTTATTGATTTTCCTTGCACGGTGTTCTTTAAACTTCAGCTCGCAATCAGTCCAAACTCCCAGGTCCTCTTCCACTGTGATGTCCCTTAGCTCCTCCCTCATGTTGCATGTGACCTTTTCTTCATTTGATGTTCCTAGCCTCATAGCACTGCACTTTTCAGGGTGGAACTCCAACAACCACTTCCCCGACCAATGTTGCATCCTGTAGAGATCTTCCTGCAGTCTAACACAGTCCTCTCTCTTACCAGTTTGTCTCGATAACTGATGACTGCGTATTTTGAGTAATTATCAAACCCAAAAGTCAGACCCACGTCTGCACCAAATAACTTTTTTCATATTGGTTACTTTATTCAATTAGCGCGACCGCGTTCATCCACCTAATTCTCGCGCTAAATGGGGCTCTACTGTATAATACAGAATGTGTCGTCGGCTGTAGGCATATGCAGGCACGGATATGGGGGTGGGGAGCCAGATGACCCGGGCCCCCCCCAAAAAAATATTAGGATAACTAAAATATTTGAAATACCCATGAATTGAGAAAACATAAAATATATCTAAGATACCCCTAAAAAGCTAGAGAGCTGGGGCGAAGCCGGCCGCCGCTAGATAGCTCTGGACGCTGTCCTCCAAACTTAAAAAAATTCCTCCTCTATGGTTCCTTGGGCTTTACTATGCGGAGGTGGACGGGATGCTCAGGCAAGATTTAAATTTTTTCGGTGTCTGATGTAATTTTTCACTCCTGCAGGGCCAGGGCACAATGGGCACCGCGCTCTTATGGCCCCACTCATCTAACAATCTATATACTCTCGTACAGGGCCGTAGTACGCCGTTCCTAGGGGGAGGGGCTGGGTTGGTGGACGAACCCCCCCCCCCCCCATCTGCTAAAATGTCCACTTTCTGAGAGAGTCAAAACGAAAACTGGTACCTTTCTGTTGCATTTCTGGAGAACTCAGGATTTTCTTTATTTATTTTCAGTATTTAAGTTCCGGAATCATATATTGAATATTATAGAGCAAGATTTAAAGGCCTAGGAAAAAATCTTTGTGACCTCATTCCTCACATGCAAGCAGAAAGTGAATTTTAGTGCAGGCCACTATCATCATTCGGCACTTGGAAGAGGAAATAAGGGAAGACTTCCTTGCCTTTGTGCGTGCTCATGACCTCACCGGTAAAGGTTTAGCCTGGCTCCTTTTGTGCACTGTTGAAGACCTCGGATTGAACATGGCCAAGTGCAGGGACTTGGTTTCGATGGAGCAAGTGCCATGGTGGGAACATTCAAAGGGTGTGCCGCAGTACTCATGAAGAAGTACACCCTGGCCAAGCCAATCCACTGCTTTAGCCACCGACAGAATCTTGTACTGACGAAGGCGTGTGACGTCCAGGAAGTGAAGATCGCTCTTCAAACACTGACCCAGGTGTACAACACTGACCCAGGTGTACAACACTGACCCAGGTGTACAACCTGACCCAGGTGTACAACACTGACCCAGGTGTACAACCTGACCCAGGTGTACAACCTGACCCAGGTGTACAACACTGACCCAGGTGTACAACCTGACCCAGGTGTACAACCTGACCCAGGTGTACAACCTGACCCAGGTGTACAACACTGACCCAGGTGTACAACACTGACCCAGGTGTACAACCTGACCCAGGTGTACAACACTGACCCAGGTGTACAACCTGACCCAGGTGTACAACCTGACCCAGGTGTACAACCTGACCCAGGTGTACAACCTGACCCAGGTGTACAACACTGACCCAGGTGTACAACCTGACCCAGGTGTACAACACTGACCCAGGTGTACAACACTGACCCAGGTGTACAACCTGACCCAGGTGTACAACACTGACCCAGGTGTACAACCTGACCCAGGTGTACAACACTGACCCAGGTGTACAACCTGACCCAGGTGTACAACACTGACCCAGGTGTACAACCTGACCCAGGTGTACAACCTGACCCAGGTGTACAACACTGACCCAGGTGTACAACCTGACCCAGGTGTACAACCTGACCCAGGTGTACAACCTGACCCAGATGTACAACACTGATCCAGGTGTACAACCTGACCCAGGTGTACAACACTGACCCAGGTGTACAACCTGACCCAGGTGTACAACACTGACCCAGGTGTACAACACTGACCCAGGTGTACAACACTGACCCAGGTGTACAACACTGACCCAGGTGTACAACACTGACCCAGGTGTACAACACTGACCCAGGTGTACAACACTGACCCAGGTGTACAACACTGACCCAGGTGTACAACCTGACCCAGGTGTACAACACTGACCCAGGTGTACAACCTGACCCAGGTGTACAACACTGACCCAGGTGTACAACCTGACCCAGGTGTACAGCTTCGTTCATTCTTTGAATGTGCGCTCTCTCCGCTTCACAGAGGTTGTCAAGGTTACCTCGGCCAAGTGCGAAACGCTTGTTCCCCTGTGCCCCACCAGGTGGATTGAGAGGCATGACAGAATGATGGTTTTCGTTGAATTTCTGCCTGTCATCGCTGTTTTTCTCGAGGAGGAACTTGACGCCACCGCTGGGCTCCTTCTCATCGCCATACGTGTTTCCTGCTTTCTCGTTGGACTGGTTGTAGTGGAGTGTATATTGGCACATACTCTCGAGCCGAGCCAAACTTCAGAGGAAAGATGGCGACCTGGTGTCAGCCGATGCCGTGGCATCGAGACCATTTTTGCCAAGTTCAGAGCAGATGCGGAGAATCATTTTCACGACGTGTTCACGAAAGCGGAAGAGCTTTTGGTCGAGGTGGGGTCATCGCATGACACCATCCCTGTGCCACGACTCTGTGGACGACAGACCCAGCGATCAAATGTTCCGTGCGAGAATGCTGAGGAGTACTACCGCCGGGCGGTGTACATTCCATTCATGGACCACATCTTGGCTGAGTTGAAGAGTCGGTTCGGTGACGACACAGTGCCTGTCGCACTTCAGCTCAAGCAACTCCTCAAAGGCCCAGAAACGGATGTTGCGTGCGGTTGTGCTTCAAGTGGCGAAGCTCTACGAACTCAACATTGAATCCCTGACACTCGTGAAGGTAGAAGCGGAGCGCTGGGGATTATCTGTTCCGGTCTTCCAAACGATCAAAGAAGCCCAGGCACACGCCAGCACCAGCATCTGAGGAGTACCGTCGGCCAAGAGCGCCTGAACAGGCTTGCCCTCCTCTGTGTCCACCATGATATCCCCATTTCAGTCGAGAGATTGATAAGCAAATTCGGCGAAAAAAACCGCCGACTACTCTTTGCTTGGTGAGGCACTTGTTGAATACTTGGGAATTTGTAAATATATTTCTTTAGATCAGCCAATCTTTGCAAATGTGTTACCTCAATCCCATGTAAAAGAAGCCCTATAAGAATTCCTTTTTATCTTCAGCTGCGTCTAATTTCACATAATAGCTCTTTTTTGTAAAGGTCAGGTTTGTAATTTATATATGACCTGTATTATGATCACCCTTGCTGCTTACATATCGAAATAAACATTTAGTTTTCTTCGAGTGATCGTATGGTGATGATTTCTACCTGTTCAGATCTGCCTTTTTACGGGTCGGATGTGCAATTTGAATTGTTTCTTGTTATTGCTTGCCAGCTTAATATTGATTGCACTTCATATATAGATACAAGAAAAATTCATTTGTCACATATACGTTGATTGCTCGGGAGCTGCGGATTTTAAGCAAAGAACCGCCATCACTATCCATTGGTCTTCACTGTTTGAGGCTGTCGCTAACTTATGAAATTTTACCAGCGGGCTCCCCAAAATTGATTTTCTGGATCCGCCCTGCTTTGTTCCTCGTGTCAACTGTTATATCAACTGTTTTGCTTTCCACTGCTTCATTAATCACACTCTTGACTTCCTCCCCAACTTTCTGCTTGACTTCATCAATCCTAGATTTGAACTCACTGTTCACTTGAGACCTGATATCATCTCTAATTTCCTCCTTCAGATTCTTGACATCACTCTTGATCTCCTCTAAGGCCTCAGTGGTTTTAGTTTCCAGGGCATCCATACGTCTTTCTACTTTATCCTGTCTCTTGGATGTGTTGGTTACTTGTTTGAACAATTTCACCGCAACAATATAACATTTGGTACAATACCAGTGAATCTTACTTACTTGATTGCTGCTCAGGAAATTATACACTGCCTCAGTGACCTCCTCACACTTTATGTGGTGCCACATTTCACATAGTTCACAGCCTAGAGCCTTGTCTTCCTCACCAACCTTAACCTTACAGACTGGGCATGTGTCTGTTTGTTTATCTGCGTCGCTATCGTCTGCCCCTGTCAGCTGATCATCCCGCCCCCAGCCGCAAGGCTTGTTTTGCCAGATCCAACAGTATCCTTGGTTTTTGTGCCCGCCTGCTTACTAGACGGATTATTCTTCGAACGATTCATTCTTCTGGCAATATTACTATTGGAGAATTCCTTCACTTTTACAGAGCTCTCACGGGCACGTCTACCCTCGACCACGACCACGGACCCTAGGCTGCCGGTGTGTAGAGGAAAAGAGAACAAGGAAAGAACGAGGACAATAGCAACACACTCAGCTTCCGCAAAGGTTGGGGCCGCCTCATCTGCAGGGCTGGACAGCAGCATGAGTGGCCAGGACAAGCAGGAGCAGACTGCTGCAGGGGGCAGGAGGGTCAGTGGTCACCAGATGAAGCAACTGGCTGCTGGCAACTCCAGCAACAAAGGAGAGAGGAAGTTTGTGTGTCTGGAGTGTGGAAAAGAATTAACCACAAGGCAAGGCCTCAGATATCACACCCTTACACACACTGGTGTGAAGAACTATGAATGTAAGGAATGTGGGAAACAATTCATCCAGAAGAGTCACCTTGATACACACACCCTTTCACACACTGGTGTGAAGAACTATGAATGTAAGGAATGTGGGAAAAAATTCAACCGGAAGGGTAACCTTGATACACACACCCTTACACACACTGGTGTGAAGAACTATGAATGTAAGGAATGTGGGAAAAAATTCATCCAGAAGAGTGACCTTGATAGACACACCCTTACACACACTGGTGTGAAGAACTATGAATGTAAGGAATGTGGGAAAAAATTCATCCTGAAGAGTCAACTTGACAGACACACCCTTACACACACTGGTGTAAAAAGTCATGAGTGTGAAGAGTGCGGGAAGAGGTTCAGTGTGAAGCAGGCACTCAATCGACATGTCTTCAGGCACTATGGCCTTAGAGAGTTCAAGTGTGATGTTTGTGGAAAGCTCTTTAAGACAAGGGATGACATTGCCAAGCACATGAAGATCCACTTCTGAAGTGTGTCTGCCTACAGTAGTTATAGTGACCAAGGTAGGGAAGGGGATGGGAGGGAGAGGAAGGGAAGAGAGAGGAAGGGGAGGAAGAGGAAGGGAAGGCTGCAGTAGGGAAGGGAAGGCTAGCCCAAGAACGGGAAGGGAAGGAAAGGGAAGGCAGAGCAAGGGAAGGAAATCCCAAGGAAGGAAAAGGGAGAGTAATGTGGTGTGGCTGGGTGTGGTGTGGTGTGGCTGGGTATGGTGTATGGTGTGTGGTGTGACTGGGTGTGGTTTGTGGTGTGGCTGGGTATGGTGTGGTGTGTGGTGCGGCTGGGTATGGTGTGGTGTGGCTGGGTGTGGTATGGTGTGGTGTGGTGTGTGGTGCGGCTGGGTGTGGTGTGGTGTGGTGGGGCTGGGTATGGTGTGGTGTGGTGTGGTGTGGTGTGTGGTGCGGCTGGGTATGGTGTGGTGTGGTGTGTGGTGTGGCTGGGTATGGTGTGGTGTGGTGTGTGGTGCGGCTGGGTTTGGTGTGGTGTGGTGTGTGGTGCGGCTGGGTTTGGTGTGTGGTGCAGTTGGGTTTGGTGTGGTGTGTGGTGTGGTGTGGTGTGTCGTGCGGCTGGGTGTGGTGTGTGGTGCAGCTGGGTTTGGTGTGGTGTGTGGTGTGGCTGGGTATGGTGTGGTGTGGTGTGTGGTGCGGCTGGGTATGGTGTGGTGTGGCTGGGTATGGTGTGGTGTGGTGTGTGGTGCAGCTGGGTATGGTGTGGTGTGGTGTGTGGTGCGGCTGGGTATGGTGTGGTGTGGCTGGGTATGGTGTGGTGTGGTGTGTGGTGCAGCTGGGTATGGTGTGGTGTGGTGTGTGGTGCAGCTGGGTATGGTGTGGTGTGGTGTGTGGTGTGGCTGGGTGTGGTGTGGTGTGGCAGGATTTGACTCGGCGACTTTTTTTACCTCGCTGTTGGTGGTGTTTGCAGAAGGACAAGCAGGACCCGGACGGTGACATCATTATGAGGCTTGAGTACGGTCTCCTGAACTCCTCGTCCCTGGAGCTGATTGGTGAGTTGGCGACCCTGTTTTTTCTTTGTTCGCATGTCTCTCTGTCTCTATCTCTGGTTGTGGCTTTTAATTGATGGGTCTGTCTATGTCTGTGTCTCTGGTTGTTTTATTTGCTTCTCATTTTCTCTCTCTGTCTGGGTCTCTCTGTGTCTTTGTCTGTCTCTGTTTTTCTCTCATTTTCTCTCCCTGTGTGTCTCTGTCTCTCTGGATGTTTTATTTGCTTCTCATTTTCTCTGTCTGTCTGTCTGTCTGTCTCTCTGTGTCTTTGTCTGTCTCTGTCTCTCTCTGGATTTCTGTAGCTTTTTGTGATGGTTGTTTATTTCTGTTTTTATTTTCTCTGTGTCTGTCTATGTCTTTGTCTGTCTCTGTTTGTGTCTCTGTGTCTGTCTTTGTCTGTCTCTGTCTCTCTCTGGATTTCTGTAGCTTTAGTGCTAATGGTTGTTTTATCTACTTCTCATTTTCTCTGTGTCTGTCTCTTTGGTAGTATTGCTTTCCTTCTCTTTCTCTACTTATCCCTGTTTCATTTTCCTCCGTTCTCATTTTTTGTTCTCTTTCTGTTCTTATGTCTTATTTTTTCACCGTTTTCCTTTCATTCTTTTCCTTTTTCATTTCTCTCTTCCTCTCCTTGTCTTAGTTTTCCCTTTTCATTTCTTCTTCTTCCTTTTGCTGTCTCATTTTCTCTGTGTCTGGCTCTCTGGATTTCTGTAGCTTTTATTTATTTATTTATTTTTACAACAAAGGAGACGGCTCAAGGGCAACAAAAAGTGCATAGAAAAAAAAGGCCCGCTACTCACCGCTGCCATAATAGACGAAAGTAAAGAGTGGCCAAGAGAGAGGTCAATTTGTGGTGGAGAGGTGTCTTGATAATGGCTGTTTTATGTCTACTTCTCATTTGGTCTCTGTCTCTCTCTGTCTCTGGGTTTCTGTAGCTTGTAGTGATAGTTCTCTCTCTCTCTCTCTCTCTCTCTCTCTCTCTCTCTCTCTCTCTCTCTCTCTCTCTCTCTCTCTCAACAGCGCGGAGATGGTGGTGAGCATAGCCAAGGGGTGCGAGGAGGAGGTGTGCAAAGTGGACATGCAGACCGAGGTGGCGTTCCTGGATGGGTGAGTCCGAGGGGGATGGGAGGAGAATGTGTGTTAAGATGCGATTGGTTCAGCTGTGTCAAAGTTCTCAAGCTCTGTTCAAGTCTTCCATCCTCAAACTTCACTTGTAATCTTGTCTTAACCTCACTTTCCAGCAATAACAGTTCAGTCTGAGGGGGATGGAATGCTAATGTGTGTTAAGATGCCATCAGTTAAGCTGCGTCAAAGTTCTGAAGCTCTGTTCAAGTCTTCCATCCTCAAACTTTCTCTTGTCTTAACCTCACTTTCCAGGAATAACAGTTTGGTCCGAGGGGGATGGGATGCGAATGTGTGTTAAGATGCGATCAGTTAAGCTGTGTCAAAGTTCTCAAGCTCTGTTCAAGTCCTCAAACTTCACTTGTAATCTTATCTTAACCTCACTTTCCAGCAATAACAGTTCGCTCTGAGGGGGATGGGATGTGAATGTGTGTTAAGATGCGATCAGTTCAGCTGCGTCAAAGTTCTGAAGCTCTGTTCAAGTCCTTAAACTTCATTTGTAATCTTGTCTTAACCTCACTTTCCAGCAATAACAGTTCGGTCATCATAGGCAAGATCAACCGGCTTGAGGTGACAGCAAGCAACAAGGGGGAACACGTGTACCTCCCCAGCCTAATGGTGAGCCTGGCGCCGCCCCTCGTGGTCTTCCAGCCTCCTCACCAGTGCATCTTCCACTCCTCCGAGCTTGTGTATAACTTGACCAACCCTCTGAAGAGCAGTGCTGAGGTGAGTGAGGGAAGGGAACAGAAGGGAAGGGAGAGGAAAGGAAGGGAAGGCTGAGAAAGGGAAGGGAAGATTAGGGAAGGTCAAGGAAGGGAAGAGAAGGGAAGGTCAAGGAACAGAAGGGAAGGTCAAGGAAGGAAAGGGAAGAGAGAGGAAAGGAAATTGAAGAGAGAAGGGAACGGAAGGTCAAGGAAGGGAACGGAAGGGATGGAAAGGGAAAGGAAAGGATAGGGAAGGGAAGGGAGAGGAATCAGAATCAGAAACTTTATTTCCATTTTATACAATGGTTATTCTTTACAGGCTTAAAACTATTGATCATAGTATATAGAGTGGTCCCCCCCCCCAGGCGGGGACTCCGAGGCAGGGTGAAGGTGCGCCATTTTGAAATTTTGGAAAAGATGTCTACATAGTTTGTCTATTTTTGATCTGTTGCTCTGTCTGGAAAGCTGGATTTTCTTATAGCCTTCTCAAACTAATGCTTCCTCTACATAGTTTGTCTATTTTCAATCTGTTGTCTGTCTGGAAAGCTGGATTACCTCATGTCATTAGAATGCAATTGATACCTTTTCTTGGCCTTTGGAAAGAGTTGATGTGAGGGGAAGTGTTGAGGATGCCCGCCTACAGTCCTTGCTGAGCAGTTTCTGTGTCTTTCAGAGTGTGTGAAGCAGTTTGCCAACCTGGTCCTGGCCCTCATGATGCTGTTCGCCAGGTACAATCACTGGATGGTGGGCGACAAGTTTGAGAGACTCGCCCCCTCACTGGTAATTATGCCCCGTTGTCATTTTTCCTTCTCTGGTCAGGGGCAGGACCTAGTGTTTTTTATGCCTTTTTTGTTTTATTGCCCTTGAACCCTAAAAGATAAAACTACATGACCTCCCCTAACTTAACCTCACCTAGCCTTACCTAATGTCTCCTAACTTAACCTATCCTCCCTTACCCTAGCCAAGAAGTCACCCGCCGCAGCCGCCGAAGGGAAGGACGGAGGAACAGCCGCCAACTCCATCGCTGGCGGCTCCACGTCTACTCGTCTCCGCCTCCGCCTCCTCTCTCAACATGGACGGTCGAAAAAGGATGTTTAGTGTGGAGGTGTTTGATTGGGGTATGTGGGTTGGTGTTTATAATTTCATTTGTGTGTGTGTGTGTGTGTGTGTGTGTGTGTGTGTGTGTGTGTGTTACCCTTCCCTCCCTCCCTCACCCCAATGTTTGTCTCTAGGTGTTTGTAGGCGATAAGATGACCTTTCAACACACCTTCTTTCTTTCCTTTCTTTATTCTTTCCCTCTTTACAACGTTATTGTAAGTATACGTAACCTTAAACTAATGAAATACAAGTTACGTGAACCCTACCCTCGAGATATGTTATTTTGATCTCTGTACGTATAGGCAAGATTACGTCTCTTAAACTAACGATATATAAGTTATGTCAACCTTAACCTGCGAGGTGTTTGTATAAGTAACCTCAATTCACTGGCATGTTTGTATAAGTAACCTCAATTCACTGGTATGTTTGTATAAGTAACCTCAATTCACTGGTATGTTTGTATAAGTAACCTCAATTCACTGGTATGTTTGTATAAGTAACCTCAATTCACTGGTATGTTTGTATAAGTAACCTCAATTCACTGGTATGTTTGTATAAGTAACCTCAATTCACTGGTATGTTTGTATAAGTAACCTCAATTCACTGGTATGTTTGTATAAGTAACCTCAATTCATTTCATATGTTGTATGTTACTGTGATCTCTATGTATAGTGAAGATTACATCCTTTAAACTAGCAAAATATAAGGTACACCAACCTTACCTTTGAGATGTTTGTATGAGTAACCTCAATTAACTCGTATGTCGTATGTTACTTTGACCTGTATGTATAGAGAAGATTATGTCATTTAAACTAGCAAAATATAAGTTACGCCAACCTTACCTACGAGATGTTTGTATAAGTAACCTCATTTCATTTCATATGTTACCTTGATCTGTATGTATAGGGAAGATTATGTCATTTAAACTGATGGAATATAATTTGTCAACCTTACTTACGAGATGTTTGTATAAGTAACTTCAATTCACACTTTGATCTCTGTACGTCGAGGCAAGGTTACGTCAGCCCAGCACTCACTGTTTGCTTATTTCTCGTCTTTACGTAGACGTAACATTACGATCCTTATATTGTTGTAGGACTTGTGTTGTGGAGAGGAAGTATTGCTGTAGGACTTGTGTTGTGGAGAGGAAGTATTGCTGTAGGACTTGTGTTGTGGAGAGGAAGTATTGCTATAGGACTTGTGTTGTGGAGAGGAAGTATTGCTGTAGGACTTGTGTTGCGGAGAGGAAGTATTGCTATAGGACTTGTGTTGTGGAGAGGAAGTATTGCTGTAGGACTTGTGTTGTGGAGAGGAAGTATTGCTATAGGACTTGTGTTGTGGAGAGGAAGTATTGCTGTAGGACTTGTGTTGTGGAGGGGAAGTATTGCTATAGGACTTGTGCTGTGGAGAGGAAGTATTGCTGTAGGACTTGTGTTGCAAAGAGGAAGTATTGCTGTAGGACTTGTGTTGCAAAGAGGAAGTATTGCTATAGGACTTGTGTTGTGGAGAGGAAGTATTGTTGTAGGACTTGTGTTGTGGAGAGGAAGTATTGCTGTAGGACTTGTGTTGTGGAGAGGAAGTATTGCTGTAGGACTTGTGTTGTGGAGAGGAAGTATTGCTGTAGGACTTGTGTTGTGGACAGACAAACAACGTAATATAATCTTATAAGGGAAGTAAGAGTGTTATAAAAATTGCAACAGTTTGTCAGAAAGGCCTATTTTTAACCCCTTGACTGTGGATTTCCTACAAGAAGACATCACCAAGCTGTAGGAGTGGAATAAATAGTGGCTGCTACAATGCAATGATGAAAAATGTAAAGTTCTGCACCTTGGGAAGGGATATCCAGCACACCAATACCACATGGGAACACTCCACTATCCACCACAGAGGCAGGGAAAGACCTGGGAGTGTATGTTACCAGGCTACCAGTGAAGGGATATCCAGCACACCAATAGCACATGGGAACACTCCACTATCCACCACAGAGGCAGAGAAAGACCTGGGAGTGTATGTTACCAGGCTACCAGTGAAGGGATATACAGCACACCAATACCACATGGGAAACACTCCACTATCCACCACAGAGGCAGAGAAAGACCTGGGAGTGTATGTTACCAGGTTACCAGTGAAGGGATATGCAGCACACCAATACCACATGGGAAACACGCCAATATCCGCCACAGAGGCAGAGAAAGACCTGAGAGTGTATGTTACCAGGCTACCAGTGAAAGGATATCCAGCACACCAATACCACATGGGAAACACTCCACTCTCCACCACAGAGGCAGAGAAAGTCCTGGGAGTGTATGTTACCAGGCTACCAGTGAAGGGATATCCAGCACACCAATACCACATAGGAACACTCCACTATCCACCACAGAGGCAGAGAAAGACCTGGGAGTGTATGTTACCAGGCTACCAGTGACCAGGCTACCAGTGAAGGGATATCCAGCACACCAATACCACATGCGAAACACTCCACTATCCACCAGAGAGGCAGAGAAAGGCCTGGGAGTGTATGTTACCAGGCTACCAGTGAAGGGATATCCAGCTCACCAATACCAAATGGGAAACACTCCACTATCCACCACAGAGGCAGAGAAAGACCTGGGAGTATAATTATGTTGCCAGGTTACCAGTGAAGGCAAAATCCGTGCCAATTGCAGCGGACGAGTTAAGAAATATATATACATATAGCATTTTGAAGAGTTAGATTTTTTTTTTTTTTTTTTTTTTTTTTTTTACATGTGGCCTACAGCGCCGGTAGGCTAATCCATATGAGCCTGATGGTCGGCCCTAGCCCGTCATGGCACAGGCAATTGTTTATAGTGGTGCCATTATTATTATTGGCTCATGCTGCCCCCCGGAGCTCATTCTTGATTCCACTTGTGCTGCAGAGCTTCTTCTAGAGTCCGGGTTGATAGGTGGTCTTCAGGACAGCATGTGGGTAGTCTTAGGCCACTCGGCGGTGACTGAAAAATCCCAGGTGGTTAGCGGCGGATTCGAACCCACATCATGGACAACGCAAAGAATGCGAGGCTGGCACGCTAACAACTCAGCCACCGCCTCCCCTGAATGCATGCCTACATTTTTTTTATGGTAAAGGAAACAGCTGAGGGCAGTAAATGAAGCAGGAGTCACATCACGGCAGCCACTATAAATAAAATTCGCCTGTTCCGCTAATGGGCTGGGGCCGTCCAAGAGGGCCTACTGGTGCTACAGGCAGACAGGGGATAGACAGGAAGCTGATGAGAAAATAGAATTCCCAAACCAATTCTGGTGTGTGTCTGTATGCATGTGTGTGTGTGTGTGTGTGTGTGTGTGTGTGTGTGGACTAGAACAAACAAACAAAAACATAGACCAATAGTTACATTAGGAAGACATACTCAAAAAGGAAAAAACTTATTCATGGAAACCAACAAGGAAAGGTTAGATACTGAGGAAGGGAGGAAGAACAAAGGGGTGGAATAAGATAACATATGCTTGTGTGCTTAGAACTGAGTGTTGGAAGATCAAGACAGGAAGGAAGGGCATGATTGCAGGCTGCTGGAAAATACAATACAATACATTACGATAGATTACAGTATGGAAAGTATGTACCTACCTCTAATAGTACATACTGAGGATGATATGTAGCTACTTCTTCCATCCTCACAATTAATACAGGAAGGAAGGGCATGATTGCAGGCTGCTGGAAAGTACAAAAAGATACATTGCAATAGATTACAATATGGGATAATAGTGTAGCTACTTCTAATAGTATATACAGAGGATGATATGTAGCTACTTCTTCCATCCTCACAATTAATACAGGAAGGAAAGGCATGATTGCAGGCTGCTGGAAAGTACAAAAAGATACATTGCAATAGATTACATCATGGAATAATAGTGTGTAGCTATACTAATACAGAGGATAATATGTAGCTACTTCTTCCATCCTCACAACGAAGGCAGCATTTCCAGACAGTAAGTAACAGCATAATCGCAAACCTCTGAAAGATACAAAGTGACACAAAGTGAAAACATAATTGGAAGCTGCTGCTGGAAATTACGAAAAGGACATTACGAGATGAAACACAACAGACCAGCGTGCTTCCTCCTTCCTCTGAATTATGGCAAAATCTCTTGGACAGGAACAGAAAAGAAAATGACAAACTGCTGGAAAAATACAAAACACTACTGGGAAAGAAATGGACGCAAGGTGATAGATTATGTTACGAAATGGGGAAATAATGCGTGAACTAACTGTCCCTTCCCCTGAATAGACACACATAAGCCAATGCCAAGGAAATAAAGACACTAGACCAGTGGCTCCCAAACTTTTTACATGATGCCCCCTATTGATTTATAAGAAATCCTCACGCCCCCCATCATTTGTTACTCCTTCGTGTGTGTGTGTGTGTGTGTGTGTGTTTATTTATTGCAAAACTGCAATTTTTGGCAGATGGAATCACGCCCTCTCTTTACCTAGCTCACGCCCCCCAAGGAGGCATGCCCCCCAGATTGGGAACCACTGCACCAGATGATAGATTGTCACGAAATAGGGCAATGATATGTGGGGTCATCAGTGCAGGTGTGGGGTCATCAGAGCAGGTGTAGGGTTGGCAGGGCAGGTATGGGACCATCAAGGATTATTGTCAGGACAGGTGTGGGGCTCTCAGGGCAGGTGTGAGGATGTCAGGGCAGGTACGCTATTGTCATGGCGGGTGTGGGACTGTCAGAGCAGGTGTTGGGCCATCATGGCAGGTGTGGGACTGTCATGGCAGGTGTGGGGCTGTCATGGCAGGTGTGGGACTGTCAAGGCAGGTGCTGGGCCATCATGGTAGGTGTGGGACTGTCAGGGCAGGTGTGGGGCTGTCATGGCAGGTGTGGGACTGTCAGGGTAGGTGTTAGGCCATCATGGCAGGTGTGGGACTGTCAGGGCAGGTGTTGGGCTGTCACAGCAGGTGTGGGACTGTCAGGGCAGGTGTTAGGCCGTCACGGCAGGTGTGTGACTGTCAGGGCAGGTGTTGGGCCGTCACGGCAGGTGTGGGACTGTCAGGTCAGGTGTGGGGCCGTCACGGCAGGTGTGGGACTGTCAGGGCAGGTGTTGGGCCGTCACGCCAGGTGTGGGACTGTCAGGGCAGGTGTTGGGCCGTCACGGCAGGTGTGGGACTGTCAGGTCAGGTGTGGGGCCGTCACGCCAGGTGTGGGACTGTCAGGTCAGGTGTGGGGCCGTCACGCCAGGTGTGGGACTGTCAGGGCAGGTGTTGGGCCGTCACGGCAGGTGTGGGCCTGTCATGTCAGGTGTGGGGCCGTCACGCCAGGTGTGGGACTGTCAGGGCAGGTGTTGGGCCGTCACGGCAGGTGTGGGACTGTCAGGTCAGGTGTGGGGCCGTCACGGCAGGTGTGGGACTGTCAGGTCAGGTGTGGGGCCGTCACGCCAGGTGTGGGACTGTCAGGTCAGGTGTGGGGCCGTCACGGCAGGTGTGGGACTGTCAGGGCAGGTGTTGGGCCGTCACGGCGGGCGTGGGACTGTCAGGGCAGGTGTTGCCCGTAGGGCCGTCATGGCAGGTGTGGGACTGTCCGGGCAGGTGCGGGGCGGACATGGCAGGTGTGGGAATGTCAGGGCAGGTGTTGAGCCGTTATGGCAGGTGTGGGACTGTCATGGCAGGTGTGGGGCCATCAGGGCAGGTGTGCGACCGTCAGGGGAAGTGTGGGGGCATCAGGGCAAGTGTGAGGCCGTCATGGCAGGTGTGGGCCGACTGTCAGGGCAGGTGTTGGGCCGTCAAGGCAAGTATACGATCGTCAGGGTAAGTGTGCGATCGTTAGGGCAGGTGTGCGATCGTCAGGGCAGGTGTGGGGCCGTCAGGGCAGGTATGGGGCCGTCAGGGCAGGTATGGGGCCATCAGAGCAGGTGTGGGGCCATCAGGGCAGGTGTGGGGCCATCAGGGCAAATATACGATCGTCAGGGCAGGTGTGCGATCGTCAGGGCAGGTGTGATCGTCAGGGCAGGTGTGGGGCATCAGAGCAAGTGTGGGGGCATCAGGGCAGGTGTGTGATCGTCAGAGCAGGTGTGGGGCCATCAGGGCAAGTATGGGGCCATCAGGGCAAGTATGGGGCCATCAGGGCAGGTGTGCGATCGTCAGGGCAGGTGTGGGGCCATCAGGGCAGGTGTGGGGCTGCCATGGCAGTCGTGTGCATGGGGCCGTCAGGGCAGGTGTGTTGCCGTCATGGGGGCCTTCCTGTGGTCAGGGGCCGTCTGTCTTGCCCATAATTCAACCCCAATCTTACCTATGACACACACCCGTGTTCTCTCACCTGGTTCTCTCACCTGGTGGGCTTCCCAGAACCCGGTAGACACAGGGCCCAAAAGGAAGCCGCACTCTGCTGATGCGCCAGCCCGACTAGTTCAGTAACCTCCGTACATACAAATACATGTGCTATAGACAGAGCAGGAATTGTGCATCATGTGCAGCAAAGTAAATAATCAATTAATAATATGTAAATGAACAAACTAACATGTAAAAAGTCTGTCACCGAGATGAGCAGCAAGGGATGCTTTGAATGCCGATAGTGAATTAGCTGAAACAACATGCTGGTCCCCCTCCCGCTCTCCACGGCCAAACGCCTTATCTCCCGCACCTGCCGCGCCTCCTGGGACGACAAGCTCGCCAACACCCTCCGCATCACCTCCATGGGCCAATACCGCACCAACTCCTCCCCACAGCCGGCCCGTGGGTGAGGAAAACGTCCCGCGTTCTAGACGTGGCCTTGACGCGCCTCCGCCTGGGCCACACACGCCTCGGCGCTCACCCCCACCGCCTGCGCCTCGTCCCCGACCCTCACTGCCCCTGGTGCAGGACCGTCGAGGACACCATTGGGCACCTCCTGCTGCACTGCCCGCGCCACCACTCCCAGCGAGTGTTGCTCCGACACCAACTCCGCGCCCTGGACGTGCCCACCTTTGACCTGCCCACGCTGCTGGCGGCGGCAGGCGTCCACCCATCACGGCAGGAAGCTGTCATCCGCCTCACCTGCGCCTTCTTTAGGAAGACGGGGCAGCTGACGCGCCTGTGAAGCCCTCACAGGACGACACCAGGGCTCATGTGAGCGACTAGATCGCCGCGGCCCTAAAACAACAACAACATGCTGGGGAAGAGAGTTCCACAGCGAAATACCTCTGACGTTGAAGAACCTCTTGCGGATCTCTAATTCAGTTCTTATGTGTGCAACCTTATATTGATGGCCTCTTGTGGTGCCTAGAGGTGGACTGACAACATATCCTCGGGGGCAATAGCACAGAAACCGTGAAATATTTGCCAATACTTCACCATGTCATGTCGTAGCAGCCGACCATGGACAGAATACATGTCCAAAGCCTTCAGTCTCTGGGAATAACTTAGATGCTTCATACCTCTAATGTTCCTGGTCCAACGTCTCTGCACTGACTCAAGTGAGTTGAGATCAGTAATATATCCCAGATTCCACACAGCTGAACAATATTCAAGTAAAGGCCGAATGTGCGTCACATAAATAGGGACAAGAAAGGTAGCATCGCGGTTAACTGTAGATTGAAGTAGATTTTGAGCCATGCCACCTGCTTTCTGGACGACGTACGTGCTGGTGAAATTTCAAGGAAGAATCGACATTAACCCCAAGGTCCATTGCAGAATCTTTAACTGGAATAGGAATGCCATTTAGATAATACATACCAGAGGCCGGTAAACCCGACAAGTCCACGGTCCGCCTCTGGAATTTGACAACTACACATTTATTAATGTTCATGGATAAACCCCAAGACAATGCAGCTTTGTAAAGATTATCAATATCTCTTTGACAAGAAGCCATGTTTTGGTGAGCAGTATGCACACAGTTAGTCTCAATTGAAATATACAATTTAAGGTCATCAGCAAAAATTTTTGTATGGGAACTAATGTCATGAGTAAGAAAGTTAATATATAGAAGAAATAGAAGTGGACCAAGAACTGAACCCTGGGGCACTCCACTGACCACATCGTAAGGACGACTCAACTGACGATCGACTACAACATTCATAACCCGAGATTTTAAAAACTCACTTATCCAGAAAAAAAGATTGCATGTAATAGCCAATTTCCTAAGCTTATCCAACAAAATGTCATGACATACAGTGTCGAAGGCCTTAGAAAAGCCAAAAAGAATGAGATCAACATTTTTACCCTGGTCCATGGCACAAGTAACATCATTGTATGTCCGCAGCAGCTGGTCCTCTGTGGATCTGCCTGGACGAAAACCAAACTGCTCATTACACAAAATGTTATTACTTGTGGCATAATCAAAAATAAATTTACATAATATACGCTCAAGAGATTTCACACAGACTGATGACAGCGATACTGGTCTATAATTTAAAGGATCATGTCTAATCCCCTTCTTAAAGATTGGCACAATCAAGGACCTCTTCCATATGGATGGTAGAGTGCATGTGTCCAGAGAGTGTAATGCATTGTGCTGCCAAAACAAGTGTGTGTATTGTACGTAGGAGATGACAACCCCCCAGCCTTACCCTTATACACTGCACTGCCAGATTCGTGTTGCCTTACCTACCTAGACATCTTACCTAGACGGGTTCCACGAGAAGGGAACCCCACAAGTGCCTACACGCCAGCAGAATACATATTTGTGTAATTACTCTTAACACTGAAACTATTGTTATGCCGGACGTATTACTTGGGTTCCGTGTCGCCGTCGCAAGACTCCGTGGGAGGGAGATATGTAAACACTTTGCACAACTTCTGTAGTTTAATATTCTTCCTTAGTAGTACACTTCACTCTTGACTCTTCACTGGCCACTAGCTTACTATGACTCGGACTGGGACTCTCTCGCCCTCTTCTCCTATATATATCCGGAACAGTACAGTCTAGAATGTTACAGTATATTTTAGATCATACAAGAATATGTAGCAAAAATATATGCGAGTTGGCAACACTTCCCGCCTGGCGAGCCGTCCGCGCCCCGCGGGGCGCGGACGGCTCGCCTTGCTCCCCGCCCCCCTGCTCGGAAGCCAAACTGATTAGAATCTAATAAGTTATTATTCACGAGAAAAGATGCCTTGGGTACCTGGCTATACAGTAACCAGCAGATAACATTATTTCGTCTGATGTGGAAATATATTTACAATTTGTATCGTTTGTGGTCCAATGTAGCGTGTTTGAGGCTCGTGCGTGTAGCGGAAAGTTCCAGTTGGCAACACTGCCAGGTGACAACAACAGCACGCGCCGAGGCCCGAGCAGCATCCCTTCTGGCCCTGCCCAACCAGCCCCCTAAAACACCCCAGAAGAAGAAGACGACGAAGGCTCCACACCCACGGGCCAGCGCTGGGGACCTGCTGGCCAGCGACACCCTCAGCCCCAACACTGCCAGGACAACACCTCCACCACCGCCGCCGGGAAGTCTTAACCTTCTCATGCAGCAGAAGTAGGTAAGCTGTCCTGCACAAGACAGGCCGCCCTCCACTCATAAGAACATAAGAACATAGGGAAACTGCAAGAGGCCGGGTGGCCTACACAGGGCAGCTCCAGACTCCCCCCCACTACTCACGATGGGTGAGGTGTAGTTACAGGGGTTACAGGTAGAGGCTTGATCCTCGTTATACCGGCGGTACTAGGCACGCATCCAGTACCCCGTCACCCTACTGCACCCACACCTCACTGCCACCTGTCGTCCTCGTCCATGTAGCTATCCAGGGTTAAGATTCGTTTTAGGTCCGTGCCAGTATCTCATTACCTACCTTATGAAACATCAGTATCTCTTCATATATCTTTTCGGCAAAACTTAAGAATAACCACTACAAACCAATATTCGTTGTAATTTAGCACGTGAAAGAATTATCATTATAATGCATTTTCGTATACGTTTTACCTTGGGGAGGGGCCAGGGGGGCAAGCCTCTTTAATTATAGAGTTAGGTGGCTTGGATTTTCTAAGTCCATTGTTATTGTTTCACAACCGCCTCTATACACAGACTGAGCCTCATACCTGCCTTGCAGTGCACCCTACAAACTAGTTCCTAAGTCAGTAATATCCAAAATGCGCATGGATTATAACAATTTCGGACAAAAAAACGGTCTTTTAAGAGTTTTACGTTATTTTTTTCTCTATATTAAAGCAACTAATGCCGCAGCTATTTGTATTTTCTAATACATTCGTAAAATATTACTAAGCGAGGGTATCAGCGGCGGCACCTAACGGTGGGTTCCTGAAGTCAGTTGTTTTCAAGCCGCCATAATGGATGGAAGGCCCGACACTCACTCCCTCAAAATATCAGTCTACTTTACCTTTCGGTAAGTGTTAACTGAGTATTTAACCTCTTTATTGGTGTGCATGTAGGTTGACAAAAGGACCGATTACTATCCCAGTACCGGGTCCAACAAAGACACGGGTGACGGGCGTGTCATGTGTCACATGGTGTGACAAGCACGTGTCAGAAAACAAACGGATATTGTTCAATGCGAGATACTTTTAGTGGAGTTTGAGTAAAATGGAGGCCAGGGTCATACGTAGCAGTCGGTAGGTCACTCCCGCGTCAATTAACAGCAGGAGCGTCAGTTCGATCTGGATGACAGCTGTCACAAATCTGTTTTATTTTGTACCTTAAACTACTCGGTAAAAATTATCTAGCATCAACTTACAAGAAGTGGACGGGTTAACCATCAGTATTGTACCATATGTAATTATGAAACATGACATTTCCCAAGAGTTGCTCGACTACGATTGGGGTGGTGGGGTGGGGGTTCAACTACGCTGACCATCCAATTGCACGCCCTACACTCGTCAACAGACCCGCTGCGGCGGCTGCTACGTTATATAGGAATAGATTAAAAGAGTATACGTTAGGGAATTTCCTTTCTTTAGAGACTAGGGATTTTTCCCGATTTTGGGGATTTTTGTAGGGACATTTTGAAAGCCCATTTTTCAGTGATTTGGCCGTCCACCACCAAAACCACTGTTCCCTACAGGGATTAATCGAGCTAACGACCACCAAAACCACAGCTCCCTAAAGGGATTAATCGAGCTAATGCCGCCGCCGCAAAATAGCTCGCATTCATTACCTGCCGTATGAAGCATCACTAGGTCTTCATATATTTTTTTTCTACAAACGTTTGGTTAGCGACGGTACGCTTGGTTAGCAACGGTGCGCTTGGTTAGCGTTGGTATGCTTGGTTAGCGATGGTACGCTTGGTTAGCGATGGTACGCTTGGTTAGCGATGGTACGCTTGGTTAGCGATGGTACGCTTGGTTAGCGATGGTATGCTTGGTTAGCAACTAGCCCACGCATGTGAGACCAGGTCCACCACGCGTGGTTATTTTATTTTTTTTAGAACACGCAGCCCAACGGCTGCCGTGCTGAGGGCCGGGTATAGCCTGGGCCTGTTCAGCCCGAGTCCTGGATGACCTTGAGTCATGGCTCAAGGCTGTTTTGGGGTGGTTAGCGATGGTATGATTGGTTAGCGATTAGCCCACGCATGTGAGTATACAGTATACGGTAGGGATTTTCCTTACTTTCGAGACTTGGGAATTTTTCCTGATTTAGGGATTTTTCTAGGGAAATTTTGGAAGGCCATTTTTCAGTGATATGGGCTTCCCCCCCCCCAATCCCACAGTTCCCCAGGCTTGTCTTGGGGGATTGGGGGGGCTGGGGTGGTGGAGGGGGTGGAGTGGTGATTCTTAAGATTTACCGTTTGGTTGGAGTAGTTTAAATATGCTCCCCGACCCTAAACCCTCTGCGAGCTATTTTACGGCTGCGGCGGCTGGAGCGTCGCCGCGGCCAGCACCAGGAGGCGACGCGCTTCCGTAAACATTATCCCCTATTTTCAAGAGTAAAAAAAAAGTCCTTAAATTGGATTTTCAAAGCGTTTCCATGACTGTTGAAGGTTTGTAGAAAAGATATATGAAGAGATACTGAGGTTTCTTAAAGTAGATTATGAGATACTGGCACGGACCTAATACGAATCTTTACCCTATCCAGTCTACTCTTAAAACAAGCTATCGTCCCTGCACTAACTATGTGATTGCTGAGTCTATTCTATTCCCCCACCACCCTATTACTAAACCAATGCTTGCCTATATTTCCTAAATCTATACTTTTCTAATTTAAATCCATTACTGCGAGTTCTATCCTGCTGGCTAATTCTCAGTACTTTACTTATATCGCCTTTGTTGTAACCCTTGACCCATTTGAATACTTCTATCAGATCTCCCCGCACTCTTCGGCTCTCTAGTGAATGTAAGTTTAGATGTTTCAGCCTATTTTGATATGGGAGGTTCCTCAGCCCCTGAATCATCTTGGTCATCCTCCTCTGAACTGATTCTAGCAAGTTGATGTCCATTCTGTAGAGGCAGCTCCTTTGACCCTAAGGTCCCGTGTATCTAACCCCACCTAATATCGCTGTCCATGAATTTATCTAGTCTATTTCTGAATGTGACAATTGTATTGGCACTCACCACGTGACTGCTAAGCCTATTCCACTCATCCAGCACCCTGTTTGTAAACCAATTTTTGCCTGTGTCCCTGTTGAATCTGAATTTATCCAGTTTAAACCCATTACTTCGTGTCCTACTCGGTTCTCTTACCAACAAAACCTTATGAATGTCTCCCTTATTAAAGCCCTTCATCCATTTATAAACCTCGATCATGTCTCCACGCACCCTTCGCCTTTCTAGAGAATGCAAGTTTAACTGTTTGAGTCTTTCAACCCTGAATCATCTTAGTCATCCTCCTCTGCATAACATTTTGATATCCATTCTATAACTGAACCGCATAGTCAAGATGAGGTCTAACTAATGCTAAATATAGTTTGAGGAAGACTGGGCTTTGTTGCTTACGCTTGAAATGAAATAAATCCCAGTACCCTATTAGCTCGATATCTAGCTTGAATGCCCATTGTGCCCGGACGGAGATCAGAGCTCAGCTCCCTAAATCCCTCGCACTCTCACCCAAAAACCTGCCTGCTTTTTGAGAGTGTCATTTAAGCAATAGTTATGTGAGGGGTTGTTCTACCCTACAGTCAGAATACTGCACTTCCCTACATTGAACTCCATCTGCCATTTATCCACCCAGTCATACAATCTGTTGAGTTCACCCTGGAGAATACTAGCGTCCTGATCCGACTCAATTACTCTACCAATCTTGGTATCATCTGCAAATTTACTAACATCACTACCATAGCTGGGCACGATAACAGAAAACCTTATTCCCGATAACCGATAACTGATAATGAAAAACCTTAACGGTGATAACCGATATTCGTTAAATGGAGACACAAATATAGTCGATAACCGATACCCGATATAAATCCACAATTCCGATACTAGCTTGTGATAAGTCCGATAGGCGAAAACGATACTATATTGATATTTCAAATAAAAAACATAGATGAATTCAAATTTTCATTATCCGTATTTTAGAAAACTTACAAAACCTGAAAACCACACGTTGACACGTACATATGGACGGTAATACTAGAACGTTGAACCGGTGTTGTGTTATTTGGCGTCCCCACCGTCAAAAGCTGGCGCTTTTGTTTACAAACACTGGTCGCTCGTGAACTGCGCATGCTCAGACCAGCAAGCGTAGACCTGTACAGTCTCACAAAGCTTTAAACCGTAATTAAGAGTTGCTGGAAGGCTGAATCAGACATACAGTACCGCTACCACCATCCTCGCTGTTTCTAGAACGACACTCGATCTGTACGAGTTGTATTTATATGTACAGAGTGTCGCTCTAGAAACAGCGAGGATGGTGGTGATCTATGTTTAATTCAGCTTTCCAGCAACTCTTAATGTGTTAAAAAGCTTTGTGAGACTGTACAGGTCTACACTTACTGGTCGGAGCATGCGCAGTTCACGAGAGACCAGTGTTTGTAAACAAAAGCGCCAGCTTTTGACGATGGGACACCAAATAACACAACACCGGGTGCCTTCAATACCATGGCATGCTCACAAACGAATATGGAATATCAAATTTGAGGCAGTGAATAATCATTCTGGGGGCAAAGTTAAATGATTTTTCTCTTTAATAAATTCCTTTTTTGAGTAACATAAAAAATAACCTAGTGTTTTAATTTTGATGATCTAAGTAGTCCCTTAGCTCCTCCCTCATGTTGCATGTGACCTTTTCTTCATTTGATGTTCCTAGCCTCAAAGCACTGCACTTTTCAGGGTGGAACTCCAACAACCACTTCCCCGACCAATGTTGCATCCTGTAGAGATCTTCCTGCAGTCTAACACAGTCCTCTCTCTTACCAGTTTGTCTCGATAACTGATGACTGCGTATTTTGAGTAATTATCAAACCCAAAAGTCAGACCCACGTCTGCACCAAATAACTTTTTTCATATTGGTTACTTTATTCAATTAGCGCGAATTCAGTTAGCGCGACCGCGTTCATCCACCTAATTCTCGCGCTAAATGGGGCTCTACTGTATAATACAGAATGTGTCGTCGGCTGTAGGCATATGCAGGCACGGATATGGGGGTGGGGAGCCAGATGACCCGGGCCCCCCCCCAAAAAATATTAGGATAACTAAAATATTTGAAATACCCATGAATTGAGAAAACATAAAATATATTTAAGATACCCCTAAGAAGCTAGAGAGCTGGGGAGCGAAGCCGGCCGCCGCTAGATAGCTCTGGACGCTGTCCTCCAAACTTTAAAAAATTCCTCCTCTGTGGTTCCTTGGGCTTTACTATGCGGAGGTGGACGGGATGCTCAGGCAAGATTTAAATTTTTTCGGTGTCTGATGTAATTTTTCACTCCTGCAGGGCCAGGGCACAATGGGCACCGCGCTCTTATGGCCCCGCACTCATCTAACAATCTATATACTCGTACAGGGCCGTAGTACGCCGTACCTAGGGGGGGGGGAGGGGCTGGGAGTGTTGGACGACCCCCCCATCTGCTAAAATGTACACTTTCTGAGAGAGTCAAAACGAAAACTGGTACCTTTCTGTTGCATTTCTGGAGAACTCAGGATTTTCTTTATTTATTTTCAGTATTTAAGTTCCGGAATCATATATTGAATATTATAGAGTAAGATTTAAAGGCCTAGGAAAAAATCTTTGTGACCTCATTCCTCACATGCAAGCAGAAAGTGAATTTTAGTGCAGGCCACTATCATCATTCGGCACTTGGAAGAGGAAATAAGGGAAGACTTCCTTGCCTTTGTGCGTGCTCATGACCTCACCGGTAAAGGTTTAGCCTGGCTCCTTTTGCGCACCGTTGAAGACCTCGGATTGAACATGGCCAAGTGCAGGGGACTTGGTTTCGATGGAGCAAGTGCCATGGTGGGAACATTCAAAGGGTGTGCCGCAGTACTCATGAAGAAGTACACCCTGGCCAAGCCAATCCACTGCTTTAGCCACCGACAGAATCTTGTACTGACGAAGGCGTGTGACGTCAAGGAAGTGAAGATCGCTCTTCAAACACTGACCCAGGTGTACAACCTGACCCAGGTGTACAACACTGACCCAGGTGTACAACACTGACCCAGGTGTACAACCTGACCCAGGTGTACAACACTGACCCAGGTGTACAACCTGACCCAGGTGTACAACACTGACCCAGGTGTACAACACTGACCCAGGTGTACAACACTGACCCAGGTGTACAACACTGACCCAGGTGTACAACACTGACCCAGGTGTACAACACTGACCCAGGTGTACAACACTGACCCAGGTGTACAACACTGACCCAGGTGTACAACCTGACCCAGGTGTACAACCTGACCCAGGTGTACAACACTGACCCAGGTGTACAACACTGGCCCAGGGTTACAACACTGACCCAGGTGTACAACACTGACCCAGGTGTACAACCTGACCCAGGTGTACAACACTGACCCAGGTGTACAACACTGACCCAGGTGTACAACACTGACCCAGGTGTACAACCTGACCCAGGTGTACAACACTGACCCAGGTGTACAATACTGACCCAGGTGTACAACACTGACCCAGGTGTACAACACTGACCCAGGTGTACAACCTGACCCAGGTGTACAACACTGACCCAGGTGTACAACCTGACCCAGGTGTACAACACTGACCCAGGTGTACAACACTGACCCAGGTGTACAACACTGACCCAGGTGTACAACTTCGTTCATCCTTCAAATATGCGCTCTCTCCGCTTCACAGAGGTTGTCAAGGTTACCTCGGCCAAGCGCGAAAAGCTTGTTCCCCTGTGCCCCACCAGGTGGATTGAGAGGCATGACAGAATGATGGTTTTCGTTGAATTTCTGCCTGTCATCGCTGTTTTTCTCGAGGAGGAACTTGACGCCACCGCTGGGCTCCTTCTCATCGCCATACGTGTTTCCTGCTTTCTCGTTGGACTGGTTGTAGTGGAGTGTATATTGGCACATACTCTCGAGCCGAGCCAAACATCAGAGGAAAGATGGCGACCTGGTGTCAGCCGATGCCGTGGCATCAAGACCATTTTTGCCAAGTTCAGAGCAGATGCGGAGAATCATTTTCACGACGTGTTCACGAAAGCGGAAGAACTTTTGGTCGAGGTGGGGTCATCGCATGACACCATCCCTGTGCCACGACTCTGTGGACGACAGACCCAGCGATCAAATGTTCCGTGCGAGAATGCTGAGGAGTACTACCGCCGGGCGGTGTACATTCCGTTCGTGGACCACATCTTGGCTGAGTTGAAGAGTCAGTTCGGTGACGACACAGTGCCTGTCGCACTTCAGCTCAAGCAACTCCTCAAAGGCCCAGAAACGGATGTTGCGTGCGGTTGTGCTTCAAGTGGCGAAGCTCTACGAGCTCGACATTGAATCCCTGACACTCGTGAAGGCAGAAGCGGAGCGCTGGGGATTATCTGTTCCGGTCTTCCAAACGATCAAAGAAGCCCAGGCACACGCCAGCACCAGCATCTGAGGAGTACCGTCGGCCAAGAGCGCCTGAACGGACTTGCCCTCATCTGTGTCCACTATGATATCCCCATTTCAATCGAGAGATTGAGAAGCAAATTCGGCGAAAAAAACCTCCGAATACTCTTTGCTTAGTGAGGCACTTGTTGAATACTTGGGAATTTGTAAATATATTTCTTTAGATCAGCAAATCTTTGCAAATGTGTTACCTCAATCCCATGTAAAAGAAGCCCTATAAGAATTCCTTTTTATCTTCAGCTGCGTCTAATTTCACATAATAGCTCTTTTTTGTAAAGGTAAGGTTTGTAATTTATATATGACCTGTATTATGATCACCCTTGCTGCTTACATAGCGAAATAAACATTTAGTTTTCTTCGAGTGATCGTATGGTGATGATTTCTACCTGTTCAGATCTGCCTTTTTACGGGTCGGATGTGCAATTTGAATTGTTTCTTGTTATTGCTTGCCAGCTTAATATTGATTGCACTTCATATATAGATACAAGAAAAATTCATTTGTCACATATACGTTGATTGCTCGGGAGCTGCGGATTTTAAGCAAAGAACCGCCATCACTATCCATTGGTCTTCACTGTTTGAGGCTGTCGCTAACTTATGAAATTTTACCAGCGGGCTCCCCAAAATTGATTTTCTGGATCCGCCCTGCTTTGTTCCTCGTGTCGACTGTTATATCAACTGTTTTGCTTTCCACTGCTTCATTAATCACACTCTTGACTTCCTCCCCAACTTTCTGCTTGACTTCATCAATCCTAGATTTGAACTCACTGTTCACTTGAGACCTGATATCATCTCTAATTTCCTCCTTCAGATTCTTGACATCACTCTTGATCTCCTCTAAGGCCTCAGTGGTTTTAGTTTCCAGGGCATCCATACGTCTTTCTACTTTATCCTGTCTCTTGGATGTGTTGGTTACTTGTTTGAACAATTTCCCCGCAACAATATCGCATTTGGTACAATACCAGTGAATCTTACTTACTTGATTGCTGCTCAGGAAATTATACACTGCCTCAGTGACCTCCTCACACTTTATGTGGTGCCACATTTCACATAGTTCACAGTCTAGAGCCTTGTCTTCCTCACCAACCTTAACCTTACAGACTGGGCATGTGTCTGTTTGTTTATCTGCGTCGCTATCGTCTGCCCCTGTCAGCTGATCATCCCCGCCCCCAGCCGCAAGGCTTGTTTTGCCAGATCCAACAGTATCCTTGCTTTTTGTGCCCGCCTTCTTACTAGACGGATTATTCTTCGAACGATTCATTCTTCTGGCAATATTACTATTGGAGAATTCCTTCACTTTTACAGAGCTCTCACGGGCACGTCCACCCTTGACCACGACCACGGACCCTAGGCTGCCGGTGTGTGGAGGAAAAGAGAACAAGGAAAGAACGAGGACAACAGCAACACACTCAGCTTCCGCAAAGGTTGGGGCCGCCTCACCTGCAGGGCTGGACAGCAGCATGAGTGGCCAGGACAAGCAGGAGCAGACTGCAGCAGGGGGCAGGAGGGTCAGTGGTCACCAGATGAAGCAACTGGCTGCTGGCAACTCCAGCAACAAAGGAGAGAGGAAGTTTGTGTGTCTGGAGTGTGGAAAAGAATTAACCACATGGCATGGCCTCAGATATCACACCCTTACACACACTGGTGTGAAGAACTATGAATGTAAGGAATGTGGAAAAAAATTCAACCGGAAGGGTAGCCTTGATAGACACACCCTTACACACACTGGTGTGAAGAACTATGAATGTAAGGAATGTGGGAAAAAATTCATCCTGAAGAGTCACCTTGATACACACACCCTTACACACACTGGTGTGAAGAACTATGAATGTAAGGAATGTGGGAAAAAATTCATCCAGAAGAGTGACCTTGATAGACACACCCTTACACACACTGGTGTGAAGAACTATGAATGTAAGGAATGTGGGAAAAAATTCATCCGGAAGAGTCACCTTGATAGACACACCCTTACACACACTGGTGTGAAGAACTATGAATGTAAGGAATGTGGGAAAAAATTCATCCTGAAGAGTCACCTTGATACACACACCCTTACACACACTGGTGTAAAAAGTCATGAGTGTGAAGAGTGCGGGAAGAGGTTCAGTGTGAAGCAGGCACTCAATCGACATGTCTTCAGGCACTATGGCCTTAGAGAGTTCAAGTGTGATGTTTGTGGAAAGCTCTTTAAGACAAAGAGAGACATTGCCAGGCACATGAAGATCCACTTCTGAAGTGTGTCTGCCTACAGTAGTTATAGTGACCAAGGTAGGGAAGGGGATGGGAGGGAGAGGAAGGGGAGGAAGAGGAAGGGAAGGCTAACCCAAGAATGGGAAGGGAAGGAAAGGGAAGGCAGAGCAAGGGAAGGAAATCCCAAGGAAGGAAAAGGGAGAGTAATGTGGTGTGGCTGGGTGTGGTGTGGTGTGGCTGGGTATGGTGTGTGGTGTGGCTGGGTATGGTGTGGTGTGTGGTGTGGCTGGGTATGGTGTGGTGTGTGGTGGGGCTGAGTGTGGTTTGGTGTGGTGTGGTGTGTGGTGTGGCTGGGTGTGGTGTGTGGTGTGGCTGGGTGTGGTGTGGTGTGTGGTGTGGCTGGGTGTGGTGTGTGGTATGGCTGGGTGTGGTGTGTGGTGTGGTGTGTGGTGTGGCTGGGTGTGGTGTGGGGTGGTGTGTGGTGTGGCTGGGTATGGTGTGGTGTGGTGGGGTGTGGTGTGTGGTGGGGGGTGGTGTGGGGTGGTGTGGTGTGTGGTGCGGCTGGGTATGGTGTGGTGTGGTGTGTCGTGCGGCTGGGTGTGGTGTGTGGTGCAGCTGGGTTTGGTGTGGTGTGTGGTGTGGCTGGGTATGGTGTGGTGTGGTGTGTGGTGCAGCTGGGTATGGTGTGGTGTGGCTGGGTGTGGTGTGGTGTGGTGTGGTGGTGTGGTAGGATTTGACTGGGACTTTTTACCTCGCTGTTGGTGGTGTTTGCAGAAGGACAAGCAGGACCCGGACGGTGACATCATTATGAGGCTTGAGTACGGTCTCCTGAACTCCTCGTCCCTGGAGCTGATTGGTGAGTTGGCGACCCTGTTTTTTCTTTGTTCGCATGTCTCTCTGTCTCTATCTCTGGTTGTGGCTTTTAATTGATGGGTCTGTCTATGTCTGTGTGTCTGGTTGTTTTATTAATTTGCTTCTCATTTTCTCTCTCTCTGTCTGTGTCTCTATGTCTTTGTCTCTGTTTTCTCTCATTTTCCTCCCTGTGTGTCTCTGTCTCTCTGGATGTTTTATTTGCTTCTCATTTTCTCTCTCTGTCTGTGTGTCTGTCTCTGTGTCTTTGTCTGTCTCTGTCTCTCTCTGGATTTCTGTAGCTTTTATTTATTTTTACTACAAAGGAGACGGCTCAAGGGCAACAAAAGTGCATAGAAAAAAGGCCCGCTACTCACCGCTGCCATAATAGACGAAAGTAAAGAGTGGCCAAGAGAGAGGTCAATTTGTGGTGGAGAGGTGTCTTGATAATGGCTGTTTTATGTCTACTTCTCATTTGGTCTCTGTCTGTCTCTGTCTCTGGGTTTCTGTAGCTTGTAGTGATAGTTCTCTCTCTCTCTCTCTCTCTCTCTCTCTCTCTCTCTCTCTCTCTCTCTCTCTCTCAACCCGTACGCTCTCAACAGCGCGGAGATGGTGGTGAGCATAGCCAAGGGGTGCAAGGAGGAGGTGTGCAAAGTGGACATGCAGACCGAGGTGGCGTTCCTGGATGGGTGAGTCCGAGGGGGATGGGAGGAGAATGTGTGTTAAGATGCGATTGGTTCAGCTGTGTCAAAGTTCTCAAGCTCTGTTCAAGTCTTCCATCCTCAAACTTCACTTGTAATCTTGTCTTAACCTCACTTTCCAGCAATAACAGTTCAGTCTGAGGGGGATGGAATGCTAATGTGTGTTAAGATGCCATCAGTTAAGCTGCGTCAAAGTTCTGAAGCTCTGTTCAAGTCTTCCATCCTCAAACTTTCTCTTGTCTTAACCTCACTTTCCAGGAATAACAGTTTGGTCCGAGGGGGATGGGATGCGAATGTGTGTTAAGATGCGATCAGTTAAGCTGTGTCAAAGTTCTCAAGCTCTGTTCAAGTCCTCAAACTTCACTTGTAATCTTATCTTAACCTCACTTTCCAGCAATAACAGTTCGGTCATCATAGGCAAGATCAACCGGCTTGAGGTGACAGCAAGCAACAAGGGGGAACACGTGTACCTCCCCAGCCTAATGGTGAGCCTGGCGCCGCCCCTCGTGGTCTTCCAGCCTCCTCACCAGTGCATCTTCCACTCCTCCGAGCTTGTGTATAACTTGACCAACCCTCTGAAGAGCAGTGCTGAGGTGAGTGAGGGAAGGGAACGGAAGGGAAGGGAGAGGAAAGGAAGGGAAGGCTGAGAAAGGGAAGGGAAGAGAAGGGAAGGTCAAGGAAGGGAAGGGAAGAGAAGGGAAGGTCAAGGAAGGGAAGGGAAGAGAAGGGAAGGTCAAGGAACAGAAGGGAAGGTCAAGGAAGGAAAGGGAAGGGAAAGAAAGGGAAGAGAGAGGAAATTGAAGAGAGGAGAAGGGAACGGAAGGTCAAGGAAGGGAACGGAAGGGATGGAAAGGGAAAGGAAAGGATAGGGAAGGGAAGGGAGAGGAATCAGAATCAGAAACTTTATTTCCATTTTATACAATGGTTATTCTTTACAGGCTTAAAACTATTGATCATAGTATATAGAGTGGTCCCCCCCCCCCCAGGCGGGGACTCCGAGGCAGGGTGAAGGTGCGCCATTTTGAAATTTTGGAAAAGATGTCTACATAGTTTGTCTATTTTTGATCTGTTGTCTGTCTGGAAAGCTGGATTTTCTTATAGCCTTCTCAAACTAATGCTTCCTCTACATAGTTTGTCTATTTTTGATCTGTTGTCTGTCTGGAAAGCTGGATTTTCTTATAGCCTTCTCAAACTAATGCTTCCTCTACATAGTTTGTCTATTTTTGATCTGTTGTCTGTCTGGAAAGCTGGATTTTCTTATAGCCTTCTCAAACTAATGCTTCCTCTACATAGTTTGTCTATTTTTGATCTGTTGTCTGTCTGGAAAGCTGGATTACCTCACGTCATTAGAATGCAATTGATACCTTTTCTTGGCCTTTGGAAAGAGTTGATGTGAGGGGAAGTGTTGAGGATGCCCGCCTACAGTCCTTGCTGAGCAGTTTCTGTGTCTTTCAGAGTGTGTGAAGCAGTTTGCCAACCTGGTCCTGGCTCTCATGATGCTGTTCGCCAGGTACAATCACTGGATGGTGGGCGACAAGTTTGAGAGACTCGCCCCCTCACTGGTAATTATGCCCCGTTGTCATTTTTCCTTCTCTCTGGTCAGGGGCAGGACCTAGTGTTTTTTATGCCTTTTTTGTTTTATTGCCCTTGAACCCTAAAAGATAAAACTACATGACCTCCCCTAACTTAACCTCACCTAGCCTTACCTAATGTCTCCTAACTTAACCTATCCTCCCTTACCCTAGCCAAGAAGTCACCCGCCGCAGCCGCCGAAGGGAAGGACGGAGGAACAGCCGCCAACTCCATCGCTGGCGGCTCCACGTCTACTCTCGTCTCCTCCTCCTCCGCCTCCTCCTCCTCTCTCAACATGGACGGTCGAAAAAGGATGTTTAGTGTGGAGGTGTTTGATTGGGGTATGTGGGTTGGTGTTTATAATTTCATTTGTGTGTGTGTGTGTGTGTGTGTGTGTGTGTGTGTGTGTGTGTGTGTGTGTGCTACCCTTCCCTCCCTCCCTCACCCCAATGTTTGTCTCTAGGTGTTTGTAGGCGATAAGATGACCTTTCAACACACCTTCTTTCTTTCCTTTATTCTTTCCCTCTTTACGATGTTATTGTAAGTATACGTAACCTTAAACTAATGAAATACAAGTTACGTGAACCCTACCCTCGAGATATGTTATTTTGATCTCTGTACGTATAGGCAAGATTACGTCTCTTAAACTAACGATATATAAGTTATGTCAACCTTAACCTGCGAGGTGTTTGTATAAGTAACCTCAATTCACTGGCATGTTTGTATAAGTAACCTCAATTCACTGGTATGTTTGTATAAGTAACCTCAATTCACTGGTATGTTTGTTTAAGTAACCTCAATTCACTGGTATGTTTGTATAAGTAACCTCAATTCACTGGTATGTTTGTATAAGTAACCTCAATTCACTGGTATGTTTGTATAAGTAACCTCAATTAACTCGTATGTCGTATGTTACTTTGACCTGTACGTATACAGAAGATTATGTCATTTAAACTACCACAATATAAGTTACGCCAACCTTACCTACGAGATGTTTGTATAAGTAACCTCATTTCATTTCATATGTTACCTTGATCTGTATGTATAGGGAAGATTATGTCATTTAAACTGATGGAATATAATTTGTCAACCTTACTTACGAGATGTTTGTATAAGTAACTTCAATTCACACTTTGATCTCTGTACGTCGAGGCAAGGTTACGTCAGCCCAGCACTCACTGTTTGCTTATTTCTCGTCTTTACGTAGACGTAACATTACGATCCTTGTATTGTTGTAGGACTTGTGTTGTGGAGAAGAAGTATTGCTGTAGGACTTGTGTTGTGGAGAGGAATATTGCTATAGGACTTGTGTTGTGGGGAGGAAGTATTGCTGTAGGACTTGTGTTGTATAGAGGAAGTATTGCTGTAGGACTTGTGTTGTGGAGAGGAAGTATTGCTGTAGGACTTGTGTTGTGGAGAGGAAGTATTGCTGTAGGACTTGTGTTGTGGAGAGGAAGTATTGCTGTAGGACTTGTGTTGTGGAGAGGAAGTATTGCTGTAGGACTTGTGTTGTGGAGAGGAAGTATTGTAGGACTTGTGTTGTGGAGAGGAAGTATTGCTGTAGGACTTGTGTTGTGGAGAGGAAGTATTGCTATAGGACTTGTGTTGTGGACAGACAAACAACGTAATATAATCTTATAAGGGAAGTAAGAGTGTTATAAAAATTGCAACAGTTTGTCAGAAAGGCCTATTTTTAACCCCTTCACTATGGATTTCCTACAAGAAGACATCAAAAAGATATAGGAGTGGAACAAAAAGTGGCTGCTACAATGCAATGAGGAAAAATGTAAAGTTCTGAACCTTGGGAGGGGATATCCAGCACACCAATACCACATGGGAAACACTCCACTATCCACCACAGAGGGAGAGAAAGACCTGGGAGTGTATGTTACCAGGCTACCAGTGAAGGGATATCCAGCACACCAATACCACATGGGAAACACTCCACTATCCACCACAGAGGCAGAGAAAGACCTGGGAGTGTATGTTACCAGGCTACCAGTGAAGGGATATCCAGCACACCAATACCGCATGGGAAACACTCCACTATCCACCACAGAGGCAGAGAAAGACCTGGGAGTGTATGTTACCAGGCTAACACTGAAGGGATATCCAGCACACCAATACCACATGAGAAACACTCCACTATCCACCACAGAGGCAGAGAAAGACCTGGGAGTGTATGTTACCAGGCTACCACTGAAGGGATATCCAACACACCAATACCACATGGGAAACACACCAATATCCACCACAGAGGCAGAGAAAGACCTGGGAGTGTATGTTGCGAGGCTACCAGTGAAGGGATATCCAGCACACCAATACCACATGGGAAACGCTCTACTATCCACCACAGAGGCAGAGAAAGACCTGGGAGTGTATGTTACCAGGCTGCCACTGAAGGGATATCCAGCACACCAATACCACATGGGAAACACTCCAATATCCACCACAGAGGCAGAGAAAGACCTGGGAGTGTATGTTACCAGGCTACCAGTGAAGGGATATCCAACATACCAATACCACATGGGAAACACTCCACTATCCACCACAGAGGCAGAGAAAGACCTGGGATTATATGTTACCAGGCTACCTGTGAAGGGATATCCAGCTCACCAATACTACATGGGAAACACTCCACTATCCACCACAGAGGCAGAGAAAGACCTGGGAGTGTATGTTACCAGGCTACCAGTGAAGGGATATCCAGCACACCAATACCACATGGGAAACACTCCAATATCCACCACAGAAGTAGAGAAAGACCTGGGAGTGTATGTTACCAGGCTACCAGTGAAGGGATATCCAGCTCACCAATACCACATGGGAAACACTTCACTATCCACCACAGAGGCAGAAAAGACCGTGGAGTGTATGTTACCAGGCTACCAGTGAAGGGATATCCAGCACACCAAATCCACATGGGAAACACTCCACTATCCACCACAGAGGCAGAGAAAGACCTTGGAGTGTATGTTACCAGGCTACCAGTGAAGGGATATCCAGCACACCAAATCCACATGGGAAACACTCCACTATCCACCACAGAGGCAGAGAAAGACCTGGGAGTGTATGTTACCAGGCTACCACTGAAAGAATATCCAGCACACCAATACCACATGGGAAACACGCCAATATCCACCACAGAGGCAGAGAAAGACCTGGGAGTGTATGTTACCAGGCTACCAGTGAATGGATATCCAGCACACCAATACCACATGGGTAACACTCCACTATCCACCACAGAGGCAGAGAAAGACCTGGGAGTGTATGCTACCAGACTACCAGTGAAGGGATATCTAGCACACCAATACCACATGGGAAACACTCCAATATCCACCACAGAGGCAGAGAAAGACCTGGGAGTGTATGTTACCAAGCTACCACTAAAGGAATATCCAGCACACCAATACCACATGGGAAACACTCCACTATCCACCACAGAGGCAGAGAAAGGCCTGGGAGTGTATGTTACCAGGCTACCAGTGAAGGGATATCCAGCACACCAATACCACATGAGAAACACTCCACTATCCACCACAGAGGCAGAGAAAGACCTGGGAGTGTATGTTACCAGGCTACCAGTGAATGGATATCCAGCACACCAATACCACATTGGTAACACTCCACTATCCACCACAGAGGCAGAGAAAGACCTGGGAGTGTATGTTACCAGGCTACCAGTGAAGGGATATCCAGCACACCAATACCACATGGGAAACACGCCAATATCCACCACAGAGGCAGAGAAAGACCTGGGAGTGTATGTTACCAGGCTACCAGTGAAGGGATATCCAGCACACCAATACCACATGGGAAACACGCCAATATCCACCACAGAGGCAGATAAAGACCTGGGAGTGTATGTTACCAGGCTACCAGTGAGGGGATATCCAGCACACAAATACCACATAGGAAACACTCCACTATCCACCACAGAGGCAGAGAAAGACCTGGGAGTGTATGTTACCAGGCTACCAGTGAATGGATATCCAGCACACCAATACCACATGGGTAACACTCGACTATCCACCACAGAGGCAGAGAAAGACCTGGAAGTGTATGTTACCAGGCTACCAGTGAATGGATATCCAACATACCAATACCACATGGGAAACACTCCACTATCCACCACAGAGGCAGAGAAAGACCTGGGATTATATGTTACCAGGCTACCAGTGAAGGGATATCCAGCACACCAATACCACATGGGTAACACTCCACTATCCACCACAGAGGCAGAGAAAGGCCTGGGAGTATAATTATGGTACCAGGCTACCAGTGAAGGGATATCCAGCACACCAATACCACATGGGAAACACTCCACTATCCACCACAGAGGCAGAGAATGGCCTGGGAGTGTATGTTACCAGGCTACCAGTGAAGGGATATCCAGCACACCAATACCACATGGGAAACACTCCACTATCCACCATAGAGGCAGAGAAAGGCCTAGGAGTGTATGTTACCAGGCTACCAGCGAAGGGATATCCAGCACACCAATACCACATGGGAAACACTCCACTATCCACCACAGAGGCAGAGAAAGGCCTGGGAGTGTATGTTATAAGGCTACCAGTGAAGGGATATCCACCATGCCAGTACCACATGGGAAACACTCCACTATCAACCACAGAGGCAGAGAAAGGCCTGGGAGTATAATTATGTTACCAGGTTACCAGTGAAGGCAAAAGCCGTGCCAATTGCAGCGGACGGGTTAAGAAATATATACATACGACATTTTGAAGTTTTTTTTTTTTTTTTTCTTACATGTGGCCTACAGCGCCGGTAGGCTAATCCATGTGAGCCTGATGGTCGGCCCTAGCCCGTCATGGCGCAGGCAATTGTTTATAGTGGTGCCATTATTATTATTGGCTCATGCTGCCCCCCGGAGCTCATTCTTGATTCCACTTGTGCTGCAGAGCTTCTTCTAGAGTCTGGGTTGATAGGTGGTCTTCAGGACAGCATGTGGGTAGTCTTAGGCCACTTGGCGGTGACTGAAAAATCCCAGGTGGTTAGCGGCGGATTCGAACCATCATGGACAACGCACCGAATGCGAGGCTGGCACGCTAACCACTCAGCCACTGCCTCCCCTGAATGTATGCCTACATTTTTTTCTATGGTAAAATAAACAGCTGAGGGCAGTAAATGAAGCAGGAGTCACATCACGGCAGCCACTATAAATAAAATTCGCCCGTTCCGCTAATGGGCTGGGGCCGTCCAAGAGGGCCTTCTGGTTCTACAGGCAGACAGGGGTAGACAGGAAGCTGATGAGAAAATAGAATTCCCAAACCAATTCTGGTGTGTGTCTGTATGCATGTGTGTGTGTGTGTGTGTGTGTGTGTGTGTGTGGACTAGAACAAACAAACAAAAAACATAGACCAATAGTTACATTAGGAAGACATACTCAATAAGGAAAAAACTTATTCATGGAAACCAACAAGGAAAGGTTAGATACTGAGGAAGGGAGGAAGAACAAAGGGGTGGAATAAGATAACTGTGCTTGTGTGCTTAGAACTGAGTGTTGGAAGATCAAGACAGGAAGGAAGGGCATGATTGCAGGCTGCTGGAAAATACAATACAATACATTACGATAGATTACAGTATGGAAAGTATGTACCTACCTCTAATAGTACATACAGAGTATTATGTAGCTACTTCTTCCATCCTCACAATTAATACAGGAAGGAAGGGCATGATTGCAGGCTGCTGGAAAGTACAAAAAGATACATTGCAATAGATTACAATATGGAATAATAGTGTAGTTACTTCTAATAGTATATACAGAGGATGATATGTAGCTACTTCTTCCATCCTCACA
Source organism: Eriocheir sinensis (assembly GCF_024679095.1). Lineage (NCBI taxonomy): Eukaryota > Metazoa > Arthropoda > Malacostraca > Decapoda > Varunidae > Eriocheir > Eriocheir sinensis. The sequence continues at coordinate 7,322,574 of NC_066565.1, forward strand.
ATTAATACAGGAAGGAAAGGCATGATTGCAGGCTGCTGGAAAGTACAAAAAGATACATTGCAATAGATTACAATATGGGATAATAGTGTAGCTACTTCTAATAGTATATACAGAGGATGATATGTAGCTACTTCTTCCATCCTCACAATTAATACAGGAAGGAAAGGCATGATTGCAGGCTGCTGGAAAGTACAAAAAGATACATTGCAATAGATTACATCATGGAATAATAGTGTGTAGCTATACTAATACAGAGGATAATATGTAGCTACTTCTTCCATCCTCACAACGAAGGCAGCATTTCCAGACAGTAAGTAACAGCATAATCGCAAACCTCTGAAAGATACAAAGTGACACAAAGTGAAAACATAATTGGAAGCTGCTGCTGGAAATTACGAAAAGGACATTACGAGATGAAACACAACAGACCAGCGTGCTTCCTCCTTCCTCTGAATTATGGCAAAATCTCTTGGACAGGAACAGAAAAGAAAATGACAAACTGCTGGAAAATACAAAGAACTACTGGGAAAGAAATGGCAAGGTGATAGATTATGTTACGAAATGGGGAAATAATACGTGAACTAACTGTCCCTTCCCCTGAATAGACACACATAAGCCAATGCCAAGGAAATAAAGACACTAGACCAGTGGCTCCCAAACTTTTCACATGATGCCCCCTATTGATTTATAAGAAATCCTCACACCCCACATCATTTGTTACTCCTTCATGTGTGTGTGTGTGTTTATTTCTTGCAAAACTGCAATTTTTGGCAGATGGAATCACGCCCTCTCTTTACCTAGCTCACGCCCCCCAAGGAGGCATGCCCCCCAGATTGGGAACCACTGCACCAGACGATAGATTGTCACGAAATAGGGCAATGATATGTGGGGTCATCAGTACAGGTGTGGGGTCATCAGAGCAGGTATAGGGTTGGCAGGGCAGGCGTGGGCCCATCAAGGATTATTGTCAGGACAGGTGTGGGGCTGTCATGGCAGGTGTGGGGCTTTCAGGGCAGGTGTGAGGATGTCAGGGCTGGTGTGGGCTTGTCAGGCCAGGTGTGGGGCTGTCAGGGCAGGTGTGGTGTCATCAGTGCAGGTTTAGGGTCGTCAGGGTAGGTGTGGGGCCATCATGGAAGGTGTTGGATCGTCAGGGCAGGTGTGGGGCTTTCAAAGCAGGTGTGACAATGTCAGGGCAGGTGTGGGATTGTCAGAGCAGGTTTGGGGCTGTCAGGGCAGGTGTGGTCTCGTCAAGGCAAGTGTGGGTGTGTCAGGGCTGGTGTTGTGTCGTCAGTGCAGGTTTGGGGTTGTCACGGTAGGTGTGGGCCCATCATGGGAGGTGTTGGATCGTCACGGCAGGTGTGGGGCCGTCATGGCAGGTGTGGGACTGTGAGGGCAGATGTGGGGCCATACGTCAATGCAGGTGTGGGGCCGTACATCACGGCAGGTGTGGGGCTGTCAAGGCAGGTGTGGGACTGTCAGGGCAGGTGTGGGACTGTCAAGGCAGGTGTGGGGCTGTCGGTCAGGGCAAGTGTGGGATCGTCAGGGCAGGTATGGGCCGTCATGGCAGGTGTGGGACTGTCTGGGCATGTGTGATCGAGGTTGTCAGTGGAGGTGCGCTCGATTGTCATGGCAGGTGTGGGGCCATCATTGCTGGTGTGGGACTGTTAGAGCAGGTGTTGGGCCATCATGGCAGGTGGTGAGCGATCATGGCAGGTGTGGGACTGTCATGGCAGGTGTGGGGCCATCATGGCAGGTGTGGGACTGTCAGTGCAGGTGTTGGGACATCATGGCAGGTGTGGGACTGTCAGGGCAGGCGTGGGACTGTCAGGCCAGGTGTTGGGCCATCACGGCAGGTGTGGGACTGTCAGGGCAGGTGTTGGGCCGTCACGGCAGGTGTGGGACTGTCATGGCAGGTGTGGGGCCGTCATGGCAGGTGTGGGACTGTCAGGGCAGGTATTGGGCCGTCATGGCAGGTGTGGGACAGTCAGGGCAGGTGTGGGGCCATCATGGCAGGTGTTGGGCCATCATGGCAGGTGTGGGACAGTCAGGGCAGGTGTGGGGCCGTCATGGCAGGTGTGGGACTGTCAGGGCAGGTGTTGGGCCGTCACGGCAGGTGTGGGACTGTCAGGGCAGGTGTTGGGCCGTCAGGGCAAGTGTGCGATCGTGAGGGCAGGTGTGGCCGTGTAGGGCCGTCATGGCAGGTGTGGGACTGTCCAGGCAGGTGTGGGGCCGTCATGGCAGGTGTGTGACTGTCAGGGCAGGTACGTGTTGGGCGGTCATGGCAGGTGTGTGACTGTCAGGGCAGGTGTGGGGCCATCGGGGCAGGTGTGCGATCGTCAGGGCAGCTAGGTGTGGGGACATCACGGCAGGTGTGAGATCGTCAGGGCAGGTGTGGGGCCATCAGGGCAAGTATACAATCGTCAGGGCAAGTATACGATCGTCAGGGCAAGTGTGCAATCGTCAGGGCAGGTGTGGGGCCGTCAGGGCAGGTGTGGGGCCATCAGGGGAAGTGTGGGGCCATCAGGGCAGGTGTGTGATCGTCAGGGCAGGTGTGGGGGCATCAGGGCAAGTGTGGGGCCGTCATGGCAGGTGTGGGACTGTCAGGGCAGGTGTTGGGCCGTCAGGGCAAGTGTGCGATCGTCAGGGCAGCTAGGTGTGGGGCCATCAGGGCAAGTATACAATCGTCAGGGCAAGTATACGATCGTCAGGGCAAGTGTGCAATCGTCAGGGCAGGTGTGGGGCCGTCAGGGCAGGTGTGGGGCCATCAGGGGAAGTGTGGGGCCATCAGGGCAGGTGTGTGATCGTCAGGGCAGGTGTGGGGCCATCAGGGCAAGTGTTAGGCCATCAGGGCAGGTGTGATCGTCAGGGCAGGTGTGTGACTGTCAGGGCAGGTGTTGGGCGGTCATGGCAGGTGTGTGACTGTCAGGGCAGGTGTGGGGCCATCAGGGGAAGTGTGGGGCCATCAGGGCAGGTGTGGGGCCATCAGGGCAAGTGTGGGGCCATCAGGGCAGGTGTGTGATCGTCAGGGCAGGTGTGGGGCCATCAGGGCAGGTGTGGGGCCATCAGGGCAGGTGTGGGGCCATCAGGGCAGGTGTGGGGCTGCCAGGGCAGGCGTGTGCATGGGGCCGTCAGGGCAGGTGTGTTGCCGTCATGGTACCTTCCTGTGGTCAGGGGCCGTCTGTCTTGCCCATAATTCCGCCCCAACCTTACCTATGACACACACCCGTGTAAGGCATTGTGCTGCCAAAACATGTGTGTGTATTGTACGCAGGAAATGACGACCCCCCCAACCTTACGTACCCTTATACCCGTATAATGCACTGCACTGCCAGATTCGTGTTGCCTTGGGTACCTGGCTATACAGTAACCAGCAGATAACATTATTTCGTCTGATGTGGAAATATATTTACAAGTTGTATCGTTTCAAACGATACATTGGACCACAAACGATTCGTTTGTGGTCCAATGTAGCGTGTTTGAGGTTCGTGTGTGTAGCGGAATTATAAAGTTCCAGTTGGCAACGCTGCCAGGTGACACGTTAGCTTTGAATGCACCAAGGTATGCGGCGGTGGAAGCTTTGAGGGGTGATATATGGGGTGGAGCACCTTAGGGAAAGATTTAGGAAGGCTACCCTTAGATACAAAGTCAGACTGGAACGAATGGATGACGCGAGGCTGGCACGGAAGGTTTACTTGTGGAGTGTGCATGAGAGCAAATGGATTAAGAACTGCATGAGAATGGTTGGTGACAGTGGTATGCGAGTCAGGTGGGTGAGCAGAGAGGAAGGGAGGCGTTTCTTTGAATGGAAAATGACTGACAGCAACAGTGAGGATCTAGAATGGGATGCGAGAAAGTGGAAGAGAGAGATAGACAGTGCAGTGAAAGGTGACGGTCTGAGTGAGGCACTGAGTGAGATGGGCTGGGATGTGAATGGGAGGATTGCAGGAACAGAGAGGGAATGGATGCTGCTGCTGCTGGGACTGAGTGATGAAGCAAATGATAGAATTATAGAAGCCATGAAGAGTTTTCTGGAAAAGGTGTGGTATGCAAGAAATAGCGAATGGCAAGTTTCTCAACCCCTGAATCATCTTAGTCATCCTCCTCTGCACCGATTCTAACATTTTGATATCCATTCTATAGTAAGGTGGCCAGAACTGAACCGCATAGTCAAGATGAGGTCTAACTAATGCTAAATATAGTTTGAGGAAGACTTCGGGGCTTTTGTTGCCTTCGCTCCTTGAAATAAATCCCAGTACCCTATTTGCTCGATTTCTAGCTTGAATGCATTGTGCCCTTGGACGGAGATCAGAGCTCACTAAGACCCCTAAATCCCTCTCGCACCCAGACCTGCTTTTGAGAGTGTCATTTAAGCAATAGTTATGTGAGGGGTTGCTCCAACCTACACTCAGAATACTGCACTTCCCTACATTGAACTCCATATGCCATTTATCCACCCAGTCATACAATCTGTTGAGTTCACCCTGGAGAATACTAGCGTCCTGATCCGACTCAATTACTCTACCAATCTTGGTATCATCTGCAAATTTACTAACATCACTACCATAGCTGGGCACGATAACAGAAAACCTTATTCCCGATAACCGATAACTGATAATGAAAAACCTTAACGGTGATAACCGATATTCGATAAATGGATCTCGTGTTTTAGTCCACGAGTCATCCACTTAAGATCATTGTTTTCTTTTCTAAGTGTTCACTGTGGTATATGCTGTCATTGCCCCTCTACTATTACTCTAACTAAATTATTGTAAGACATTTCTACCTGGTTCTCCTGGCTCTCCAATCTGCAGTTCTGGCCTCATGAATTCCTAAATTATCCCAGTTTACCCTTTCAAGATGTCTTCGAAGCCCCTTGTAATTTGCTCTTCTGAAATCTGGCACTAACACTGGGTTTGGTTCGCTGGTTACCGCCATAGCTGGGCACGATAACAGAAAACCTTATTCCCGATAACTGATAATGAAAAACCTTAACGGCGATAACCGATATTTGTTAACTAGAGACACAAATATAGGCGATAACCGATAACCGATATAAATCCACAATTCCGATACTAGCTAGCGATAAGTCCGATAGGCAAAAACGATACTATATTGATATTTCAGATAGAACATTGATGAATTCAAATTTTCGTTATCTGTATTTTAGGAAACTTACAGAACCTTAAAACCACACGTTGACACGTACATATGGACGGTAATATACTAGAAATGCCTGAACCGGTGTTGTGTTATTTGGCGTCCCCACCGTCAAAAATTGTTTACAAACACTGGTCTCTCATGAACGGTCCATGCTCAGACCAAGCGTAGACCTGTACAGTCTCACAAAGCTTTTAAACCGTAATAAAGAGTTGCTGGAAGGCTGAATCAGACATATAGTACCACTACCACCGTCCTCGCTGTTACTAGAACGGCACTCTGTACGAGTTGTATTTATATGTACAGAGTGTACGTCGTTCTAGAAACAGCGAGGATGGTGGTACTGTATGTTTGATTCAGCTTTCCAACAACTCTTAATGGGTTAAAAAAACATTGTGAGATTGTACAGGTCTAAACTTAATGGTCTGAGCATGCGCAGTTCACGAGATCTCCACCAGTGTTTGTAAACAAAAGCGCCAGCTTTTGACGATGGGACACCAAATAACACAACACCGGGTGCCTTCAATACCATGGCATGGTCACAAACGAATTTGGAATATCAAATTTGAGGCAGTGAATAATCATTTTTGGGGCAAAGTTAAATGATTTTTCTCTATGATATATTGATTTTTGAGTAGCATAAAAAAATAACCTAGTGTTTTAATTTTCATGATCTAAGTATGAACTCTCATCACCGAAGATATTTCATACCCCGAAGTTTTTTCATACAACACCGGGCCACGCATGCGCAGTAGGGAGGAGACAACGTTTTTTTCTGAGAGGCTGAAAAAAAGTAGCGATTATAGCTAGTTTGGTTACAAAAGTAACGAAGATACCGATATATATTTAAATAAGTAGCGGATGGTCGATAATCCGATTTTGTTATCTGCGATAAAGTATCGCGATAACGCCCAGCTATGGTTACCGCCCAGTCTAAGCTAAAACGAACCGTTCTGTGGTCACTATTTCCTAACTCTCCGCCCACCTCCAACTCACGTAGCAAGTTCCCATTATTAGTTAGGACTAAGTCTAATATGTTATCTCCTCTGGTAGGCTCAGTAACTACCTGCTTAAGGAAATTATCTTGTATAACTTCAAGAAAGTCCTCGGCTTCCAGGTCACCCACTAGGTCTTCCCAGTCTATACTCCTATAAATAAAGTCCCCCATTACGCAGACATTTCTACTCCTACTCGCCCTGCCAATCTCCTGTAGAAATATACTCGTGTCCTGCCTGTTAAGGCTGAGTGGCCTGTACATAACTCCTAGAGTTAGTTTTTCTTTCCCTTTGTAAACGTCCACCCAAACTGATTCTGAATCCATGTTAGCTTTGACTAAATTGTCAACTAAACATTTAAGTGAGTCTTTAACATATAGCGCAACTCCGCTCCCTTTCTGCCCCTTCTGTCTTTGTGAAACATCTGATAACCTGTTATTTCAAATTCTGATCTAAAATTTCTATTGGCAGTGTCTATCCATGTCTCAGTGATCGCTATTATGTCAAAATTTTCTGAACAAGCTTCACCCCTTAGTAAGTCTATCTTGTTTCTGAGGCTCCTGCTGTTAGTATAGAAGATTCTTAGCCCGCCCTCTGTTACTCCCCTATAATTACTTCTAAGCTGCCTGGTTATATTATGAGCTAGATGTCCTCTTCCATTACTCCTCCCATTGCTCCCATTACTCCTTCCCCCCTCGCCTATACTAAAAAATCCCTCAGGGTTCCAAGTGCTCGCTCAAGGGAGTCTGAGAGAGCCTCAACACCCTTGAACGTCAAGTGTATCCTGTCACGGGCGTAGAGGGCGTCGTTGCCAAAAAAGAGGTCCCAATTGTCGACGAACAGCCACCCATTGCGCTCGCAGTGCTCAGCAAGTCTGCTGTTCACTGCTATCGCCCTGGACAGCCATCCATCGCCAACGCCCCTCCTTGGCAGGACGCCACACACTACTGGCGACCCACCAGCGTCACGTATCCTGCCTAACAATTCTCTAAAACACCTGAGAAGGTCCTCGCTTGGCACACGAGAAACCGTTTCTGCCACAGCTGAGAAAGACAATGGGGTTCGATCCCTCGCTTGCCATACACGCCTCAGTCCTGTCTGATATATGGCCCACCCCTGCCCCTGGGAAACACACCCTCGTCCTGTTCTTATCCTTGGAGCAAAAATACCTGTCAACATAACGAACCTGACTATCACCAACAACAAGAACCCGACGGTCACAGAAACTCACAGGAGAATTCCGGAAGAGGCTAACAAAGCCTGTGTCTCCGGTCTCTGCGTCTCCGTTCGGGTGGTCTCCGTGGTCGAGTTGTCTGGACCCGTGCCCAATATCAATGGCTACCATGTGGTCAAGTTTTTGTCTCTGTGATCTCCATGCCTTATCCAACCTATTTTCAAAGGTTTTAACTGATGGTGCACTCACTACTGCTTCAGGGAGGCCGTTCCAGATATCCACCACTCTATTACAGAATGAATATTTTCTTATATCTAACCTGGCACGTTGTTTATATATCTTCTTACTATGTCCCCGTGTAGCTTGATAATTTTGATCCATGAAGAGGCCGCTGCATATGTCACTGTCGTACACTCCATTCATGATCTTGAACAATTCTATCATATCACCTCTTGATCGTCTGTATGACAGGGTTGGGAGGCCTAATTTCTGTAGTTGTTCTGGATATGACAAGTTCTTCAAGGTTGGTACGAATTTGGTGGCTCTTCTTTGAACTGCCTCCACTGCCTCAATGTCCATCTTCTTGCTCGGGGACCAGGCTTGGTTTGCATACTCTAGGTGTGGTCGAACTAAGGCAATAAACAATAACTTGAGTTCTGACTCATCCAGTGTCACAAATGTACGTCGGATCAGTCCGACCAATCCTTTAGCCTTATTGATTTTCCTTGCACGGTGTTCTTTAAACTTCAGCTCGCAATCAGTCCAAACTCCCAGGTCCTCTTCCACTGTGATGTCCCTTAGCTCCTCCCTCATGTTGCATGTGACCTTTTCTTCATTTGATGTTCCTAGCCTCATAGCACTGCACTTTTCAGGGTGGAACTCCAACAACCACATCCCCGACCAATGTTGCATCCTGTAGAGATCTTCCTGCAGTCTAACACAGTCCTCTCTTTTACCAGTTTGTCTCGATAACTGATGACTGCGTATTTTGAGTAATTATCAAACCCAAAAGTCAGACCCACGTCTGCACCAAATAACTTTTTTCATATTGGTTACTTTATTCAATTAGCGCAAATTCAGTTAGCGCGACCGCGTTCATCCACCTAATTCTCGCGCTAAATGGGGCTCTACTGTATAATACAGAATGTGTCGTCGGCTGTAGGCATATGCAGGCACGGATATGGGGGTGGGGAGCCAGATGACCCGGGCCCCCCCAAAAAAATATTAGGATAACTAAAATATTTGAAATACCCATGAATTGAGAAAACATAAAATATATCTAAGATACCCCTAAAAAGCTAGAGAGCTGGGGAGCGAAGCCGGCCGCCGCTAGATAGCTCTGGACGCTGTCCTCCAAACTTAAAAAAATTCCTCCTCTATGGTTCCTTGGGCTTTACTATGCGGAGGTGGACAGGATGCTCAGGCAAGATTTACATTTTTTCGGTGTCTGATGTAATTTTTCACTCCTGCAGGGCCAGGGCACAATGGGCAATGTGCTTTTATGGCCCCGCACTCATCTAACAATCTACATACTCGTACAGGGCCGTAGTACGCCGTTCCAAGGGGGGGGAGGGGCTGGGGGTGTTGGACGACCCCATCTGCTAAAATGTCCACTTTCTGAGAGAGTCAAAACGAAAACTGGTACCTTTCTGTTGCATTTCTGGAGAACTCAGGATTTTCTTTATTTATTTTCAGTATTTAAGTTCCGGAATCATATATTGAATATTATAGAGTAAGATTTAAAGGCCTAGGAAAAAATCTTTGTGACCTCATTCCTCACATGCAAGCAGAAAGTGAATTTTAGTGCAGGCCACTATCATCATTCAGCACTTGGAAGAGGAAATAAGGGAAGACTTCCTTGCCTTTGTGCGTGCTCATGACCTCACCGGTAAAGGTTTAGCCTGGCTCCTTTTGTGCACCGTTGAAGACCTCGGATTGAACATGGCCAAGTGCAGGGGACTTGGTTTCGATGGAGCAAGTGCCATGGTGGGAACATTCAAAGGGTGTGCCGCAGTACTCATGAAGAAGTACACCCTGGCCAAGCCAATCCACTGCTTTAGCCACCGGCAGAATCTTGTACTGACGAAGGCGTGTGACGTCAAGGAAGTGAAGATCGCTCTTCAAACACTGACCCAGGTGTACAACCTGACCCAGGTGTACAACCTGACCCAGGTGTACAACACTGACCCAGGTGTACAACCTGACCCAGGTGTACAACCTGACCCAGGTATACAACCTGACCCAGGTGTACAACCTGACCCAGGTGTACAACACTGACCCAGGTGTACAACCTGATCCAGGTGTACAACACTGACCCAGGTGTACAACACTGACCCAGGTGTACAACCTGACCCAGGTGTACAACACTGACCCAGGTGTACAACACTGACCCAGGTGTACAACACTGACCCAGGTGTACAACACTGACCCAGGTGTACAACACTGACCCAGGTGTACAACCTGACCCAGGTGTACAACACTGACCCAGGTGTACAACACTGACCCAGGTGTACAACCTGACCCAGGTGTACAACACTGACCCAGGTGTACAACACTGACCCAAGTGTACAACCTGACCCAGGTGTACAACACTGACCCAGGTGTACAACCTGACCCAGGTGTACAACACTGACCCAGATGTACAAATTCGTTCATTCTTTGAGTGTGCGCTCTCTCCGCTTCACAGAGGTTGTCAAGCTTACCTCGGCCAAGCGCGAAAAGCTTGTTCCCCTGTGCCCCACCAGGTGGATTGAGAGGCATGACAGAATGATGGTTTTCGTTGAATTTCTGCCTGTCATCGCTGTTTTTCTTGAGGAGGAACTTGACGCCACCGCTGGGCTCCTTCTCATCGCCATACATGTTTCCTGCTTTCTTGTTGGACTGGTTGTAGTGGAGTGTATATTGGCACATACTCTCGAGCCGAGCCAAACTTCAGAGAAAAGATGGCGACCTAGTGTCAGCCGATGCCGTGGCATCGAGACCATTTTTGCCAAGTTCAGAGCAGATGCGGAGAATCATTTTCACGACGTGTTCATGAAAGCGGAAGAGCTTTTGGTCGAGGTGGGGTCATCGCATGACACCATCCCTGTGCCACGACTCTGTGGACGACAAACCCAGTGATCAAATGTTCCGTGGGAGAATGCTGAGGAGTACTACCACCGGGCGGTGTACGTTCCGTTCGTGGACCACGTCTTGGCCTCAGCCAAGTTCGGTGATGACACAGTTCCTGTCGCACTTCAGCTCAAGCAACTCCTCAAAGGCCTTGAAACGGATGTTGCATGCGGTTGTGCTTCAAGTGGCAAAGCTCTACGAGCTCGACATTGAATCCCTGACACTCGTGAAGGTGGAAGCGGAGCGCTGGGGATTATCTGTTCCCGTCTTCCAAACTATCAAAGAAGCCCAGGCACACGCCAGCATCAGCATGTTCCCCAATCTCGCCATTCTCTTGAAAACTCTGTTGACGCTTCCAGTCTCCAACGTGGAGGCCGAGAGGTCTTTCTCAGCATTGAAAAGGCTGAAAACCTATCTGAGGAGTACTGTCAGCCAAGAGCGCCTGAACGGGCTTGCCCTCCTCTGTGTCCACCATGATATCCCCATTTCAGTCGAGAGAGTGAGAAGCAAATTCGGCGAAAAAAGCCCCCGACTACTCTTTGCTTGGTGAGGCACTTGTTGAATACTTGGGAATTTGTAAATATATTTCTTTAGATCAGCCAATCTTTGCAAATGTGTTACCTCAATCCCATGTAAAAGAAGCCCTATAAGAATTCCTTTTTATCTTCAGCTGCGTCTAATTTCACATATTAGCTCTTTTTTGTAAAGGTCAGGTTTGTAATTTATATATGACCTGTATTATGATCACCCTTGCTGCTTACATATCGAAATAAACATTTAGTTTTCTTCGAGTGATCGTATGGTGATGATTTCTACCTGTTCAGATCTGCCTTTTTACGGGTCGGATGTGCAATTTGAATTGTTTCTTGTTATTGCTTGCCAGCTTAATATTGATTGCACTTCATATATAGATACAAGAAAAATTCATTTGTCACATATACGTTGATTGCTCGGGAGCTGCGGATTTTAAGCAAAGAACCGCCATCACTATCCATTGGTCTTCACTGTTTGAGGCTGTCGCTAACTTATGAAATTTTACCAGCGGGCTCCCCAAAATTGATTTTCTGGATCCGCCCTGCTTTGTTCCTCGTGTCGACTGTTATATCAACTGTTTTGCTTTCCACTGCTTCATTAATCACACTCTTGACTTCCTCCCCAACTTTCTGCTTGACTTCATCAATCCTAGATTTGAACTCACTGTTCACTTGAGACCTGATATCATCTCTAATTTCCTCCTTCAGACTCTTGACATCACTCTTGATCTCCTCTAAGGCCTCAGTGGTTTTAGTTTCCAGGGCATCCATACGTCTTTCTACTTTATCCTGTCTCTTGGATGTGTTGGTTACTTGTTTGAACAATTTCCCCGCAACAATATCGCATTTGGTACAATACCAGTGAATCTTACTTACTTGATTGCTGCTCAGGAAATTATACACTGCCTCAGTGACCTCCTCACACTTTATGTGGTGCCACATTTCACATAGTTCACAGCCTAGAGCCTTGTCTTCCTCACCAACCTTAACCTTACAGACTGGGCATGTGTCTGTTTGTTTATCTGCGTCGCTATCGTCTGCCCCTGTCAGCTGATCATCCTCGCCCCCAGCCGCAAGGCTTGTTTTGCCAGATCCAACAGTATCCTTGGTTTTTGTACCTGCCTGCTTACTAGACGGATTATTCTTCGAACGATTCATTCTTCTGGCAATATTACTATTGGAGAATTCCTTCACTTTTACAGAGCTCTCACGGGCACGTCCACCCTCGACCACGACCACGGACCCTAGGCCGCCGGTGTGTGGAGGAAAAGAGAACAAGGAAAGAACGAGGACAACAACAACACACTCAGCTTCCGCAAAGGTTGGGGCCGCCTCACCTGCAGGGCTGGACAGCAGCATGAGTGGCCAGGACAAGCAGGAGCAGACTGCTGCAGGGGGCAGGAGGGTCAGTGGTCACCAGATGAAGCAACTTGCTGCTGGCAACTCCATCAACAAAGGAGAGAGGAAGTTTGTGTGTCTGGAGTGTGGAAAAGAATTCACCACAAGGGGAGGCCTCAGATATCACACCTTTACACACACTGGTGTGAAGAACTATGAATGTAAGGAATGTGGGAAACTATTCATCCAGAAGAGTACCCTTGATAGACACACCCTTAAACACACTGGTGTGAAGAACTATGAATGTAAGGAATGTGGGAAACTATTCACCCTGAAGGGTCACCTTGATACACACACCCTTACACACACTGGTGTGAAGAACTATGAATGTAAGGAATGTGGGAAACTATTCATCCAGAAGAGTCACCTTGATACACACACCCTTACACACACTGGTGTGAAGAACTATGAATGTAAGGAATGTGGGGAAAAATTCATCCGGAAGAGTACCCTTGATAGACACACCCTTACACACACTGGTGTGAAGAACTATGAATGTAAGGAATGTGGGAAAAAATTCAGCCTGAAGAGTACCCTTGATACACACACCCTTACACACACTGGTGTAAAAAGTCATGAGTGTGAAGAGTGCGGGAAGAGGTTCAGTGTGAAGCAGGCACTCAATGAACACGTCTTCAGGCACTATGGCCTTAGAGAGTTCAAGTGTGATGTTTGTGGAAAGCTCTTTAAGACAAAGAGAGACATTGCCAGGCACATGAAGATCCACTTCTGAAGTGTGTCTGCCTACAGTAGTTATAGTGACCAGGGTAGGGAAGGGGATGGGAGGGAGAGGAAGGGAAGAGAGAGGAAGGCAAGGCTGCAGTAGGGAAGGGAAGAAAAGGCAAGGAAGGGAATCGAAGGAAAAGGGAAGGGAAGGCAGAGCAAGGAAGGAAAAGGGAAGGGAAGGCAGAGCAAGGAAGGAAAAGGGAAGGGAAGGAGAGGGAGGGTAATGTGGTGTGGCTGGGTATGGTGTGGTGTTATGCGGATGGGTATGGTATAGTGTGGTGTGTGGTGCAGATGGGTATGGTATGGTGTGGTGTGGTGTGTGGTGCGGCTGGGTATGGTGTGGTGTGTGGTACGGCTGGGTATGGTGTGGTGTGTGGTGCAGCTGGGTATGGTATGGTGTGGCTGGGTATGGTGTGTGGTGCAGCTGGGTACGGTGTGGTGTGGTGTGGCTGGGTATGGTGTGTGATGTGGCTGGGTGTGGTGTGGCTGGATGTGGTGTGGCTGGGTATGGTGTGGTGTGGTGTGTGGTGTGGTTGGGTATGGTGTGGTGTGGTGTGGTGTGGCTGGGTATGGTGTGGTGTGGTGTGGCAGGATTTGACTCGGCGACTTTTTACCTCGCTGTTGGTGGTGTTTGCAGAAGGACAAGCAGGACCCGGACGGTGACATCATTATGAGGCTTGAGTACGGTCTCCTGAACTCCTCGTCCCTGGAGCTGATTGGTGAGTTGGCGACCCATTTTTCTTTGTTCGCATGTCTCTCTGTCTCTATCTCTGGTTGTGGCTTTTAATTGATGGGTCTGTCTATGTCTGTCTCTCATTTTCTCTCTCTGTCTCTCTGGTTGTTTTATTTGCTTCTCATTTTCTCTGTCTGTCTGTCTGGGTCTCTCTATGTCTTTGTCTGTCTCTGTTTTTCTCTCATGTTTTATTCGCTTCTCATTTTCTCTCAGTCTGTCTGGGTCTCTCTATGTCTTTGTCTCTCTCTGTTTTTCTCTCTGTCTCTCTGTCTGTCTGTCTGGGTCTCTCTATGTCTTTGTCTGTCTCTGTTTTTCTCTGTCTCTGGATTTCTGTAGCTTATTGTAATGTTTTTTTCTGCTTCTCTTATTTTCTGTGTCTGTCTGTGTCTCTGTGTCTGTCTATGTCTTTGTCTGTCTCTGTTTGTCTCTGTCTCTCTGGATTTCTGTAGCTTTTAGTGCTAATGGTTGTTTTATCTACTTCTCATTTTCTCTGTGTCTGTCTCTTTGGTAGTATTGCTTTCCTTCTCTTTCTCTACTTATCCCTGTTTCATTTTCCTCCGTTCTCATTTTTTGTTCTCTTTCTGTTCTTATGTCTTATTTTTTCACCGTTTTCCTTTCATTCTTTTCCTTTTTCATTTCTCTCTTCCTCTCCTTGTCTTAGTTTTCCCTTTTCATTTCTTCTTCTTCCTTCTGCTGTCTCATTTTCTCTGTGTGTCTGGCTCTCTGGATTTCTGTAGCTTTTATTTATTTATTTATTTTTACAACAAAGGAGACGGCTCAAGGGCAACAAAAAGTGCATAGAAAAAAAAAGGCCCGCTACTCACCGCTGCCATAATAGACGAAAGTAAAGAGTGGCCAAGAGAGAGGTCAATTTGTGGTGGAGAGGTGTCTTGATAATGGCTGTTTTATGTCTACTTCTCATTTGGTCTCTGTCTGTCTCTGTCTCTGGGTTTCTGTAGCTTGTAGTGATAGTTCTCTCTCTCTCTCTCTCTCTCTCTCTCTCTCTCTCTCTCTCTCTCTCTCTCTCTCTCTCTCTCTCTCTCTCTCTCTCTCTCTCTCTCTCTCTCTCTCTCTCTCTCAACCCGTACGCTCTCAACAGCGCGGAGACGGTGGTGAGCATAGCCAAGGGGTGCGAGGAGGAGGTGTGCAAAGTGGACATGCAGACCGAGGTGGCGTTCCTGGATGGGTGAGTCCGAGGGGGATGGGAGGAGAATGTGCGTTAAGATGCGATTGGTTCAGCTGCGTCAAAGTTCTCAAGCTCTGTTCAAGTCCTCAAACTTCACTTGTAATCTTGTCTTAACCTCACTTTCCAGCAATAACAGTTCGCTCTGAGGGGGATGGGATGCGAATGTGTGATCAGTTAAGCTGCGTCAAAGTTCTCAAGCTCTGTTCAAGTCCTCAAACTTCACTTGTAATCTTGTCTTAACCTCACTTTCCAGCAATAACAGTTTGCTCTGAGGGGGATGGAATGCTAATGTGTGATCAGTTAAGCTGCGTCAAAGTTCTCAAGCTCTGTTCAAGTCCTCAAACTTCACTTGTAACTCTTGTCTTAACCTCACTTTCCAGCAATAACAGTTCGCTCTGAGGGGGATGGGATGCGAATGTGTGTTAAGATGCGATTAGTTAAGCTGCGTCAAAGTTTTCAAGTTCTTTTCAAGTCCTCAAACTTCACTTGTAATCTTATCTTAACCTCACTTTCCAACAATAACAGTTCGGTCATCATAGGCAAGATCAACCGGCTTGAGGTGACAGCAAGCAACAAGGGGGAACACGTGTACCTCCCCAGCCTAATGGTGAGCCTGGCGCCGCCCCTCGTGGTCTTCCAGCCTCCTCACCAGTGCATCTTCCACTCCTCCGAGCTTGTGTATAACTTGACCAACCCTCTGAAGAGCAGTGCTGAGGTGAGTGAGGGAAGGGAAGGGAGAGGAAAGGAAGGGAAGGCTGAGAAAGGGAGGGGAAGAGAAGGGAAGGGAAGGTCAAGGAAGGGAAGGGAAGGGAAGGAAAGGTCAAGGAAGGGAAGGGAAGAGATAGGAAAGGAAAGGGAAGGAAAGGTCAAGGAAGGAAAGGGAATGGAAAGGGGAAAGGATAGGGAAGGGAGAGGAATCAGAATCAGAAACTTTATTTCCATTTTATACAATGGTTATTCTTTACAGGCTTAAAACTATTGATCATAGTATATAGAGTGGTTCCCCCCCCCCCAGGCGGGGACTCCGAGGCAGGGTGAAGGTGCGCCATTTTGAAATTTGGGAAAAGATGTCTACATAGTTTGTCTATTTTTGATCTGTTGTCTGTCTGGAAAGCTGGATTTTCTTATAGCCTTCTCAAACTAATGCTTCCTCTACATAGTTTGTCTATTTTTGATCTGTTGTCTGTCTGGAAAGCTGGATTTTCTTATAGCCTTCTCAAACTAATGCTTCCTCTACATAGTTTGTCTATTTTTGATCTGTTGTCTGTCTGGAAAGCTGGATTTTCTTATAGCCTTCTCAAACTAATGCTTCCTCTACATAGTTTGTCTATTTTTGATCTGTTGCTCTGTCTGGAAAGCTGGATTTTCTTATAGCCTTCTCAAACTAATGCTTCCTCTACATAGTTTGTCTATTTTTGATCTGTTGCTCTGTCTGGAAAGCTGGATTACCTCACATCATTAGAATGCAATTGATACCTTTTCTTGGCCTTTGGAAAGAGTTGATGTGAGGGGAAGTGTTGAGGATGCCCGCCTACAGTCCTTGCTGAGCACTTTCTGTGTCTTTCAGAGCGTGTGAAGCAGTTTGCCAACCTGGTCCTGGCCCTCATGATGCTGTTCACCAGGTACAATCACTGGATGGTGGGCGACAAGTTTGAGAGACTCGCCCCCTCACTGGTAATTATGCCCCG
Source organism: Eriocheir sinensis (assembly GCF_024679095.1). NCBI lineage: Eukaryota > Metazoa > Arthropoda > Malacostraca > Decapoda > Varunidae > Eriocheir > Eriocheir sinensis. The sequence continues at coordinate 7,339,275 of NC_066565.1, forward strand.
TTGTCATTTTTCCTTCTCTCTGTTCAGGGGCAGGACCTAGTGTTTTTTATGTCTTTTTTGTTTTATTGCCCTTGAACCCTAAAAGATAAAACTACATAACCTCCCCTAACTTAACCTCACCTAGCCTTACCTAATGTCTCCTAACTTAACCTATCCTCCCTTACCCTAGCCAAGAAGTCACCCGCCGCAGCCGCCGAAGGGAAGGACGGAGGAACAGCCGCCAACTCCATCGCTGGCGGCTCCACGTCTACTCTCGTCTCCTCCTCCTCCTCCTCCTCCTCTCTCAACATGGACGGTCGAAAAAGGATGTTTAGTGTGGAGGTGTTTGATTGGGGTATGTGGGTTGGTGTTTATAATTTCATTTGTGTGTGTGTGTGTGTGTGTGTGTGTGTGTGTGTGTGTGCTACCCTTCCCTCCCTCCCTCACCCCAATGTTTGTCTCTCTAGGTGTTTGTAGGCGATAAGATGACCTTTCAACACACCTTTCTTTCCTTTATTCTTTCCCTCTTTACAACGTTATTGTAAGTATACGTAACCTTAAACTAATGAAATACAAGTTACGTGAACCCTACCCTCGAGATATGTTATTTTGATCTCTGTACGTATAGGCAAGATTACGTCTCTTAAACTAACGATATATAAGGTATGTCAACCTTAACCTGCGAGATGTTTGTATAAGTAACCTCAATTCACTGGTATGTTTGTATAAGTAACCTCAATTCACTGGTATGTTTGTTTAAGTAACCTCAATTCATTTCATATGTTGTATGTTACAGTGATCTCTGTATGTATGGGGAAGATTACATCCTTTAAACTAGCAAAATATAAGTTACGCCAACCTTACCTTTGAGATATTTGTATAAGTAACCTCAATTCACTGGTATGTTTGTTTAAGTAACCTCAATTCATTTCATATGTTGTATGTTACAGTGATCTCTGTATGTATAGGGAAGATTATATCCTTTAAACTAGCAAAATATAAGTTACGCCAACCTTACCTTTGAGATATTTGTATAAGTAACCTCAATTCACTGGTATGTTTGTATAAGTAACCTCAATTCATTTCATATGTCGTATGTTACTGTGATCAGGGACGTGCACAGGAATTTTAGAGGGCAGTTGCTCAAACCTGAAAAAAGGGCAACCCCCCCCCCACACACACAAACTGCAACAACAACAACAACAAAACACCCTAACAGGCTTTGCACTTTATGCACACTGTCTTTATTAGAATATTACAAATAAGCAAAAACAAAAATTCAGCACTTGAGCTCACTATTTCTAGGTAAATTGAAAAAAATAAACTTGCTTACTTCCATATACATATTTACATAAGGGATATGCTGACAGTGCAAACGTTCAAAAGAGGAGGCGTCTATTGGGAGTCATGTCAACAAAAATCTTCAGGACCTCGTGTTTGTTTATTTCTATGTCCTTCTCTATGGCCAGGAGGAGGAGGTCAGACAGCCGCTCTTGACCACACTGATTTCTGAGCCTGGTTTTAACTAGCTTAAGCTTCGAGAAGGACCTTTCCACTGTTGCTGTGGAGACTGGCAGAGTGGCATAGATTTTGGTCAGCTTGAATAGGGTGGGGAAAATGATGTCTGCGTTGTTTTCCTTGAACACTTCCAGCATGGCTGTCACTGTCTTCTGACACTTGTAAGCTGCATGAAAGACCCTGAGTTCAGTTTGCAGATTGGCCTCTTCACCCTGAAGCCCATAGAAGGCACAAAGTGTGCGTGCTGTGTCTTCGCCTTGGCTGCCACTGACATCCACCCACTTTTCTGGATCAGTGAGTCTCTGCAATGACATCACTATTTCTCGAGTCTTCCCTTCTCCATAGAATCGTTTTTCAAGTTCTTGTCTCAGTCTGTCCAAAAACGTGTAGTACAGTCTTCCCCTGTAGTACTCCTCCAAGGTCTGAGCTTCATCATCTAATGTAGCAGATTTAGAGGTGAAGTGAGGCTCACTTCACCCGGTCAACTGTATAATATGGGATTCATAGTTATCACAGCCTTCTAGGGATCCTTAACTCACTAGTTGTTATAGCAGCACATGTTATCGAAGGTTATTAACTATACAAAATACAGTGAATATGGGGGAGTTTTACCTGCGAGGGGACGTGTGTGAAGGCGTCGCGACGGTCGCGGGGGAAGTGACTGTGACGCCGCGAGGGACGCTTCAAGTACGTTTTTTCGGGAATGAATTAACTAGCTAGATAGCTAATATTGTAAGTTTTCAAATGTGAGAAAATAGTTAAAATAATTTTAGATTGATGAATACTTATATTTAAATAGGTAATTTCAGTGTAATAATGTTTTGTTGGAAGTGGAAATATCATTGGTTACTTTTGCAACAGCACTAGGGGAGGGAGGGTAAAAATAGAAAACGGGGACTATAATAACGTCCCTGGAGGAAATAATATTAGGAAAAAATACACACATTCGTAACACTATTTTTCAGAAGGGCAACATCAGCCGAGAAGGGCAAAACGGCAGTTGCTCAGACAACCTGGGCAACCTACCTGTGCACGTCCCTGGTGATCTCTATGTATAGCGAAGATTAAATCCTTTAAACTAGCAAAATATAAGGTACACCAACCTTACCTTTGAGATGTTTTTATGAGTAACCTCAATTAACTCGTATGTCGTATGTTACTTTGACCTGTACGTATAGAGAAGATTATGTCATTTAAACTAGCAAAATATAAGTTACGCCAACCTTACCTACGAGATGTTTGTATAAGTAACCTCATTTCATATGTTACCTTGATCTGTATGTATAGGGAAGATTACGTCATTTAAACTGATGGAATATAATTTGTCAACCTTACCTATGAGATGATTGTATAAGTAACTTCAATTCACACTTTGATCTCTGTACGTCGAGGCAAGGTTACGTCAGCCCAGCACTCACTGTTTGCTTATTTCTCGTCTTTACGTAGACGTAACATTACGATCCTTGTATTGCTGTAGGATTTGTGTTGTGGAGAGGAAGTATTGCTGTAGGACTTGTGTTGTGGAGAGGAAGTATTGCTATAGGACTTGTGTTGTGGAGAGGAAGTATTGCTGTAGGACTTGTGTTGTGGAGAGGAAGTATTGCTGTAGGCCTTGTGTTGTGGAGAGGAAGTATTGCTGTAGGACTTGTGTTGTGGAGAGGAAGTATTGCTATAGGACTTGTGTTGTGGAGAGGAAGTATTGCTGTAGGACTTGTGTTGTGGAGAGGAAGTATTGCTATAGGACTTGTGTTGTGGAGAGGAAGTATTGCTGTAGGACTTGTGTTGTGGACAGACAAACAACATAATATAATCTTATAACGGAAGTAAGAGTGTTATAAAATTGCAACAGTTTGTCAGAAAGGCCTATTTTAACCCCTTGACCGTGGATTTCCTACAAGAAGACATCACCAAGCTGTAGGAGTGGAATAAATAGTGGCTGCTACAATGCAATGATGAAAAATGTAAAGTTCTGCACCTTGGGAAGGGATATCCAGCACACCAATACCACATGGGAAACACTCCACTATCCACCACAGAGGCAGGGAAAGACCTGGGAGTGTATGTTACCAGGTTACCAGTGAAGGGATATCCAGCACACCAATACCACATGGGAAACACTCCACTATCCACCACAGAGGCAGAGAAAGACCTGGGAGTGTATGTTACCAGGTTACCAGTGAAGGATATCCAGCACACCAATACCACATGGGAAACACGCCAATATCCGCCACAGAGGCAGAGAAAGACCTGAGAGTGTATGTTACCAGGCTACCAGTGAAAGGATATCCAGCACACCAATACAACATGGGAAACACTCCACTATCCACCACAGAGGCAGAGAAAGTCCTGGGAGTGTATGTTACCAGGCTACCAGTGAAGGGATATCCAGCACACCAATACCACATGGGAACACTCCACTATCCACCACAGAGGCAGAGAAAGACCTGGGAGTGTATGTTACCAGGCTACCAGTGAAGGGATATCCAGCACACCAATACCACATGCGAAACACTCCACTATCCACCACAGAGGCAGAGAAAGGCCTGGGATGTTACCAGGCTATCAGTGAAGGGATATCCAGCACACCAATACCACATGCGAAACATTCCACTATCCACCACAGAGGCAGAGAAAGACCTGGGAGTTTATGTTACCAGGCTCCCAGTGAAGGGATATCCAGCACACCAATACCAAATGGGAAACACTCCACTATCCATCACAGAGGCAGAGAAAGACCTAGGAGTGTATATTACCAGGCTACCAGTGAAGGGATATCCAGCACACCAATACCACATGGGAAACACTCCACTATCCACCACAGAGGCAGAGAAAGACCTGGGAGTTTATGTTACCAGGATACCAGTGAAGGGATATCCAGCACACCAATACCACATGGGAAACACTCCACTATCCACCACAGAGGCAGAGAAAGACCTGGGAGTGTATGTTACCAGGCTACCAGTGAAGGGATATCCAGCACACCAGTACCACATGGGAAACACTCCACTATCCACCACAGAGGCAGAGAAAGGCCTGGGAGTGTATGTTACCAGGCTACCAGTGAAAGGATATCCAGCACACCAATACCACATGGGAAACACTCCACTATCCACCACAGAGGCAGAGAAAGGCCTGGGAGTATAATTATGTTACCAGGCTACCAGTGAGGGCAAAATACGTGCCAATTGCAGCGGACGAGTTAAGAAATATATATACAAATAGCATTTTGAAGAGTTAGATTTTTTTTTTTTTTTTTTTTTTTTTTTACATGTGGCCTACAGCGCCGGTAGGCTAAACCATATGTGGCTGATTGGTTGGCCAAGCCCGTCATGGCGAAGGCAATTGTTTATGGTGGCGCCATTATTATTATTGGCTCATGCTGCCCCCCGGAGCTCATTCTTGAATCCACTTGTGCTGCAGAGCTTCTTCTAGAGTCCGGGTTGATAGGTGGTCTTCAGGACAGCATGTGGGTAGTCTTAGGCCACTCGGCGGTGATTGAAAAATCCAAGGTGGTTAGCGGCGGATTCGAACCCACATCATGAACAACGCACCGAATTCGAGGCCGGCACGCTAACCACTCAGGCACTGCCTCCCCTGAATGCATGCCTACATTTTTTTTTATGGTAAAGGAAACTGCTGAGGGCAGTAAATGAAGCAGGAGTCACATCACGGCAGCCACTATAAATAAAATTCGCCTGTTCCGCTAATGGGCTGGGGCCGTCCAAGAGGGCCTACTGGTGCTACAGGCAGACAGGGGATAGACAGGAAGCTGATGAGAAAATAGAATTCCCAAACCAATTCTGGTGTGTGTCTGTATGCATGTGTGTGTGTGTGTGTGTGTGTGGAGTAGAACAAACAAACAAAAAACATAGACCAATAGTTACATTAGGAAGATATACTCAATAAGGAAAAAACTTATTCATGGAAACCAACAAGGAAAGGTTAGATACTGAGGAAGGGAGGAAGAACAAAGGGGTGGAATAAGATAACATGTGCTTGTGTGCTTAGAACTGAGTGTTGGAAGATCAAGACAGGAAGGAAGGGCATGATTGCAGGCTGCTGGAAAATACAATACAATACATTACGATAGATTACAGTATGGAAAGTATGTACCTGCCTCTAATAGTACATACTGAGGATGATATGTAGCTACTTCTTCCATCCTCACAATTAATACAGGAAGGAAGGGCATGATTGCAGGCTGCTGGAAAATACAATACAATACATTACGACAGATTACAGTATGGAAAGTATGTACCTGCCTCTAATAGTACATACTGAGGATGATATGTAGCTACTTCTTCCATCCTCACAATTAATACAGGAAGGAAAGGCATGATTGCAGACTGCTGGAAAGTACAAAAAGATACATTGCAATAGATTACAATATGGGATAATAGTGTAGCTACTTCTAATAGTATATACAGAGGATGATATGTAGCTACTTCTTCCATCCTCACAATTAATACAGGAAGGAAGGGCATGATTGCAGGCTGCTGGAAAGTACAAAAAGATACATTGCAATAGATTACATCATGGAATAATAGTGTGTAGCTATACTAATACAGAGGATAATATGTAGCTACTTCTTTCATCCTCACAACGAAGGCAGCATTTCCAGACAGTAAGTAACAGCATAATCGCAAACCTCTGGAAGATACAAAGTGACACAAAGTGAAAACATAATTGGAAGCTGCTGCTGGAAATTACGAAAAGGACATTACGAGATGAAACACAACAGACCAGCGTGCTTCCTCCTTCCTCTGAATTATGGCAAAATCTCTTGGACAGGAACTGAAAAGAAAATGACAAACTGTTGGAAAAATACAAAGAACTACTGGGAAAGAAATGGATGCAAGGTGATAGATTATGTTATGAAATGGGAAAATAATACATGAACTAACTGTCCCTTCCCCTGAATAGAGACACATAAGCTAATGCCAAAAAAATAAAGACACTAGACCAGTGGCTCCCAAACTTTTCACATGATGCCCCCTATTGATTTATAAGAAATCCTCACGCCCCACATCATTTGTTACTCCTTCGTGTGTGTGTGTGTGTGTGTGTGTGTTTATTTCTTGCAAAACTGCAATTTTTGGCAGATGGAATCACGCCCTCTCTTTACCTAGCTCACGCCCCCCAAGGAGGCATGCCCCCCAGATTGGGAACCACTGCACCAGACGATAGATTGTCACGAAATAGGGCAATGATATGTGGGGTCATCAGTACAGGTGTGGGGTCATCAGAGCAGGTGTAGGGTTGGCAGGGCAGGTGTGGGCCCATCAAGGATTATTGTCAGGACAGGTGTGGGGCTGTCATGGCAGGTGTGGGATTTTCAGGGCAGGTGTGAGGATGTCAGGGCAGGTGTGGGATTGTCAGGCCAGGTGTGGGGCTGTCAGGGCAGGTGTGGTGTCATCAGTGCAGGTTTGGGGTCGTCAGGGTAGGTGTGGGGCCATCATGGAAGGTGTTGGATCGTCAGGGCAGGTGTGGGGCTTTCAAAGCAGGTGTGAGGATTTCAGGGCAGGTGTGGGATTGTCAGAGCAGGTTTGGGGCTGTCAGGGCAGGTGTGGTCTCGTCAAGGCAAGTGTGGGTGTGTCAGGGCTGGTGTTGTGTCATCAGTGCAGGTTTGGGGTCGTCACGGTAGGTGTGGGCCCATCATGGGAGGTGTTGGATCGTCACGGCAGGTGTGGGGCCGTCATGGCAGGTGTGGGACTGTGAGGGCAGATATGTGGGGCCATACGTCAATGCAGGTGTGGGGTTGTCAAGGCAGGTGTGGGGCCGTACATCACGGCAGGTGTGGGGCTGTCAAGGCAGGTGTGGGACTGTCAGGGCAGGTGTGGGACTGTCAAGGCAGGTGTGGGGCTGTCGATCAGGGCAAGTGTGGGATCGTCAGGGCAGGTGTGGGGCCGTCATGGCAGGTGTGGGACTGTCAGGGCAGGTGTGATCGAGGTTGTCAGGGCAGGTGCGCGCGATTGTCATGGCAGGTGTGGGGCCATCATTGCTGGTGTGGGACTGTTAGAGCAGGTGTGGGGCCATCATTGCTGGTGTGGGACTGTTAGAGCAGGTGTTGGGCCATCATGGCAGGTGGTGAGCGATCATGGCAGGTGTGGGACTGTCATGGCAGGTGTGGGACTGTCATGGCAGGTGTGGGGCCATCATGGCAGGTGTGGGACTGTCAGGGCAGGTGTTGGGCCATCATGGCAGGTATGGGACTGTCAGGGCAGGCGTGGGACTGTCAGGGCAGGTGTTGGGCCGTCACGGCAGGTGTGGGACTGTCAGGGCAGGTGTTGGGCCGTCACGGCAGGTGTGGGACTGCCATGGCAGGTGTGGGGCCGTCATGGCAGGTGTGGGACTGTCAGGGCAGGTATTGGGCCGTCATGGCAGGTGTGGGACTGTCAGGGCAGGTGTGGGGCTGCCAGGGCAGGCGTGTGCATGGGGCCGTCAGGGCAGGTGTGTTGCCGTCATGGGGCCTTCCTGTGGTCAGGGGCCGTCTGTCTTGCCCATAATTCCGCCCCAACCTTACCTATGACACACACCCGTGTAAGGCATTGTGCTGCCAAAACATGTGTGTGTATTGTACGCAGGAAATGACGACCCCCCCAACCTTACGTACCCTTATACCCGTATAATGCACTGCACTTCCAGATTCGTGTTGCCTTGGGTACCTGGCTATACAGTAACCAGCAGATAACATTATTTCGTCTGATGTGGAAATATATTTACAAGTTGTATCGTTTGTGGTCCAATGTAGCGTGTTTGAGGCTCGTGCGTGTAGCGGAAAGTTCCAGTTGGCAACACTGCCAGGTGACAACAACAGCACGCGCCGAGGCCCGAGCAGCATCCCTTCTGGCCCTGCCCAACCAGCCCCCTAAAACACCCCAGAAGAAGAAGACGACGAAGGCTCCACACCCACGGGCCAGCGCTGGGGACCTGCTGGCCAGCGACACCCTCAGCCCCAACACTGCCAGGACAACACCTCCACCACCGCCGCCGGGAAGTCTTAACCTTCTCATGCAGCAGAAGTAGGTAAGCTGTCCTGCACAAGACAGGCCGCCCTCCACTCATAAGAACATAAGAACATATGGCAACTGCAAGAGGCCGGGTGGCCTACAGGGCAGCTCCAGAATCCCCCACTACTCACGATGGGCGAGGTGTAGTTACAGGGGTTACAGGTAGAGGCTTGATCCTCGTTATTCCGGCGTTACTAGGCACGCATCCTGGACCCCGTCACCCTTCTGCACCCACCACTCACTGCAAGCTGTCGTCCTCGTCCATGTAGCTATCCAGGGTTAAGATTCGTTTTAGGTCCGTGCCAGTATCTCATTACCTACCTTATGAAACATCAGTATCTCTTCATATATCCTTTCGGCAAAACTTAAGAATAACCACTACAAACCAATATTCGTAGTAATTTAGCACGTGAAAGAATTATCATTATAATGCATTTTCGTATACGTTTTACCTTGGGGAGGGGCCAGGGGGACAAGCCTCTTTAATTATAGAGTTAGGTGGCTTGGATTTTCTAAGTCCATTGTTATTGTTTCACAACCGCCTCTATACACAGACTGAGCCTCATACCTGCCTTGCAGTGCACCCTACAAACTAGTTCCTAAGTCAGTAATATCCAAAATGCATGGATTATAACAATTTCGGACAAAAAATGGTCTTTTAAGAGTTTTACGTTATTTTTTTCTCTATATTAAAGCAACTAATGCCGCAGCTATTTGTATTTTCTAATACATTCGTAAAATATTACTAAGCGAGGGTATCAGCGGCGGCACCTAACGGTGGGTTCCTGAAGTCAGTTGTTTTCAAGCCGCCATAATGGATGGAAGGCCCGACACTCACTCCCTCAAAATATCCGTCTACTTTACCTTTCGGTAAGTGTTAACTGAGTATTTAACCTCTTTATTGGTGTGCATGTAGGTTGACAAAGGACCGATTACTATCCCAGTACGGGTCCAACAAAGACACGGGCGTGTCATGTGTCACATATGGTGTGACAAGCACGTGTCAGAAAACAAACGGATATTGTTCAATGCGAGATACTTTTAGTGGAGTTTGAGTAAAATGGAGGCCAGGGTCATACGTAGCAGTCGGTAAGTCACTCCCGCGTCAATTAACAGCAGGAGCGTCAGTTCGATCTGGATGACAGCTGTCACAAATCTGTTTTATTTTGTACCTTAAACTACTCGGTAAAAATTATCTAGCATCAACTTACAAGAAGTGGACGGGTTAACCATCAGTATTGTACCATATGTAATTATGAAACATGACATTTCCCAAGAGTTGCTCGACTACGATTGGGGTGGTGGGGTGGGGGTTCAACTACGCTGACCATCCAATTGCACGCCCTACACTCGTCAACAGACCCGCTGCGGCGGCTGCTACGTTATATAGGAATAGATTAAAAAAGTATACGTTAGGGAATTTCCTTTCTTTAGAGACTAGGGGTTTTTCCCGATTTTGGGGATTTTTGTAGGGACATTTTGAAAGCCCATTTTTCAGTGATTTGGCCGTCCACCACCAAAACCACTGTTCCCTACAGGGATTAATCGAGCTAACGACCACCAAAACCACAGCTCCCTAAAGGGATTAATCGAGCTAATGCTGCCGCCGCAAAATAGCTTGCATTCATTACCTGCCGTATGAAGCATCACTAGGTCTTCATATATTTTTTTTCTACAAACGTTTGGTTAGCGACGGTACGCTTGGTTAGCAACGGTGTGCTTGGTTAGCAACGGTACGCTTGGTTAGCGTTGGTATGCTTGGTTAGCGATGGTACGCTTGGTTAGCGATGGTACGCTTGGTTAGCGATGGTACGCTTGGTTAGCGATGGTACGCTTGGTTAGCGATGGTATGCTTGGTTAGCGACTAGCCCACGCATGTGAGACCAGGTCCACCACGCGTGTTTTTTTTAATTTTTTTTAGAACACGCAGCCCAACGGCTGCCGTGCTGAGGGCCGGGTATATCCTGGGCCTGTTCAGCCCGAGTCCCGGATGACCTTGAGTCATGGTTCAGGGCTGTTTTGGGGTGGTTAGCGATGGTATGATTGGTTAGCGATTAGCCCACGCATGTGAGTATACAGTATACGGTAGGGATTTTCCTTACTTTCGAGACTAGGGAATTTTTCCTGATATAGGGATTTTTCTAGGGAAATTTTGGAAGGCCATTTTTCAGTGATATGGGCTCCCCCAATACCCCGGTTCCCCACAGTTCCCCAGGCTTGTCTTGGGGATTGGGGGGCTGAAATGGTGGAGGGGGTGGAGTGGTGATTCTTAAGATTTACCGATTCGTATCAGGTCCGTGCCAGTATCTCATAATCTACTTTAAGAAACCTCAGTATCTCTTCATATATCTTTTCTACAAACCTTCAACAGGAGTGGTGATTCTTAAGATTTACCTAGTTTAAATATGCTCCCCGACCCTAAACCCTCTACGAGCTATTTTACGGCTGCGGCGGCTGGGCGACACGCTGCCAGCACCAGGAGGCGACGCGCCTGTAAACATTATCCCCTATTTTCAAGAGTAAAAAAAAAAGTCCTTGAATTGGATTTTCAAAGCGTTTCCATGACTGTTGAATGTTTGTAGAAAAGATATATGAACAGATACTGAGGTTTCTTAAAGTAGATTATGAGATACTGGCACGGACCTATCTGAATCTTTACCCTATCCAGTCTACTCTTAAAACAAGCTATCGTCCCTGCACTAACTATGTGATTGCTGAGTCTATTCCATTCCCCCACCACCCTATTACTAAACCAATGCTTGCCTATATCTCCTAAATCTATACTTTTCTAATTTAAATCCATTACTGCGAGTTCTATCCTGCTGGCTAATTCTCAGTACTTTACTTATATCGCCTTTGTTGTAACCCTTGACCCATTTGAATACTTCTATCAGATCTCCCCGCACTCTTTGGCTCTCTAGTGAATGTAAGTTTAGATGTTTCAGCCTATTTTGATATGGGAGGTTCCTCAGCCCCTGAATCATCTTGGTCATCCTCCTCTGAACTGATTCTAGCAAGTTGATGTCCATTCTGTAGAGGCAGCTCCTTTGACCCTAAGCTCCCGTGTATCTAACCCCACCTAATATTGCTGTCCATGAATTTATCTAGTCTATTTTTGAATGTGACAATTGTATTGGCACTCACCACGTGACTGGTAAGCCTATTCCACTCATCCACCACCCTGTTTGTAAACCAATTTTGCCTGTGTCCCTGTTGAATCTGAATTTATCCAGTTTAAACCCATTACTTCGTGTCCTACCGGTTCTCTTACCAACAAAACCTTATGAATGTCTCCTTTATTAAAGCCCTTCATCCATTTATAAACCTCGATCATGTCTCCATGCACCCTTCGCCTTTCTAGAGAATGCAAGTTTAACTGTTTGAGTCTTCCCTCATGTGGCAAGTTTCTCAACCCCTGAATCATCTTAGTCATCCTCCTCTGCACCGATTCTAACAATTTGATATCCATTCTATAGTAAGGTGACCAGAACTGAACCGCATAGTCAAGATGAGGTCTAACTAATTCTAAATATAGTTTGAGGAAGACTTGGGCTTCTGTTGCTTACTATCCTTGAAATAAATCCCAGTACCCTATTTTCTATATTTCTAGCTTGAATGCATTGTGCCCTTGGACGGAGATAAGAGCTCACTAAGACCCTAAATCCCTCTCGCACTCCAGACCTGCTTTTGAGAGTGTCATTTAAGCAATAGTTATGTGAGGGGTTGTTCCTACCTACACTCAGAATACTGCACTTCCCTACATTGAACTCCATCTGCCATTTATCCACCCAGTCATACAATCTGTTGAGTTCACCCTGGAGAATACTAGCGTCCTGATCCGACTCAATTACTCTACCAATCTTGGTATCATCTGCAAATTTACTAACATCACTACCATAGCTGGGCACGATAACAGAAAACCTTATTCCTGATAACCGATAACTGATAATGAAAAACCTTAACGGTGATAACCGATATTCGATAAATGGATCTCGTGTTTTAGTCCACGAGTCATCCACTTAGGATCATTGTTTTCTTTTCTAAGTGTTCACTGTGGTATATGCTGTCATTGCCCCTCTACTATTACTCTAACTAAATTATTGTAAGACATTTCTACCTGGTTCTCCTGGCTCTCCAATCTGCAGTTCTGGCCCTCATGAATTCCTAAATTATCCCACTTTACCCTTTAAAGATGTCTTCGAAGCCCCTTGTAATTTGCTCTTCTGAAATCTGGCACTAACACTGGGTTTGGTTCGCTGGTTACCGCCATAGCTGGGCACGATAACAGAAAACCTTATTCCCGATAACTGATAATGAAAAACCTTAACGGCGATAACCGATATTCGTTAACTAGAGACACAAATATAGGCGATAACCGATACCCGATATAAATCCACAATTCCGATACTAGCTAGCGATAAGTCCGATAGGCAAAAACGATACTATATTGATATTTCAGATAGAACATTGATGAATTCAAATTTTCGTTATCTGTATTTTAGGAAACTTACAGAACCTTAAAACCACACGTTGACACGTACATATGGACGGTAATACTAGAAATGCCTGAACCGGTGTTGTGTTATTTGGCGTCCCCACCGTCAAAAATTGTTTACAAACACTGGTCTCTCATGAACGGTGCATGCTCAGACCAGCAAGCGTAGACCTGTACAGTCTCACAAAGCTTTTAAACCGTAGTAAGGAGTTGCTGGAAGGCTGAATCAGACATACAGTACCACTACCACCGTCCTCGCTGTTACTAGAACGGCACTCTGTACGAGTTGTATTTATATGTACAGAGTGTACGTCGTTCTAGAAACAGCGAGGATGGTGGTACTTTATGGTTGATTCAGCTTTCAACAACTCTTAATGGTTAAAAACATTGTGAGACTGTACAGGTCTAAACAATGGTCTGAGCATGCGCAGTCAGATCTCGACCAGTGTTTGTAAACAAAAGCGCCAGCTTTTGACGATGGGACACCAAATAACACAACACCGGGTGCCTTCAATACCATGGCATGGTCACAAACGAATTTGGAATATCAAATTTGAGGCAGTGAATAATCATTTTTGGGGCAAAGTTAAATGATTTTTCTCTATGATATATTGATTTTTGAGTAGCATAAAAAAATAACCTAGTGTTTTAATTTTCATGATCTAAGTATGAACTCTCATCACCGAAGATATTTCATACCACGAAGTTTTTTCATACAACACCGGCCGCATGCGCAGTAGGGAGGAGACAACGTTTTTTCTGAGAGGCTGAAAAAAAGTAGCGATTATAGCTAGTTTGGTTACAAAAGTAACGAAGATACCGATATATATTTAAATAAGTAGCGGATGGTCGATAATCCGATTTTGTTATCTGCGATAAAGTATCGCGATAACGCCCAGCTATGGTTACCGCCCAGTCTAAGCTAAAAGCGAACCGTTCTGTGGTCACTATTTCCTAACTCTCCGCCCACCTCCAACTCACGTAGCAAGTTCCCATTATTGCTTAGGACTAAGTCTAATATGTTATCTCCTCTGGTAGGCTCAGTAACTACCTGCTTAACCCGCAAACTGCTGTACGCCTTATGGGCGGCTGAGCGATAGCTGCTGTAAGCCTTCTGGGCGGGCTTTTCAAACAGGCGCCAAAAGTTTCCTTGTGCTTCAGATACTGCCAGAAAAACATTTTTGTGATAGAAAAATCTAAGAAATATGCAGGATACAACACATTTCGAGCTATTGTAATATTTATGACACGTTTATGTAACTTAGATATCATTTATTGAAGGTCAATCTCTCGCTGATATAGCCGCACTAGGCGACGCACTCAGAATCTCAGTCCGCAGCTTACGGGTTAAGGAAATTATCTTGTATAACTTCAAGAAAGTCCTCGGCTTCCAGGTCACCCACTAGGTCTTCCCGTCTATATTCCTATAAATAAAGTCCCCCATTACATGAACATTTCTACTCCTACTCGCCCTGCCAATCTCCTGTAGAAATATACTCGTGTCCTGCCTGTTAAGGCTGAGTGGCCTGTACATAACTCCTAGAGTTAGTTTTTCTTTCCCTTTGTAAACGTCCACCCAAACTGATTCTGAATCCATGTTAGCTTTGACTGAATTGTCAACTAAACATTTAAGTGAGTCTTTAACATATAGCAACTCCGCCTTTCTGCCACTTCTGTCTTTGTGAAACATCTGATAACCTGTTATTTCAAATTCTGATCTAAAATTTCTATTGGCAGTGTCTATCCATGTCTCAGTGATCGCTATTATGTCAAAATTTTCTGAACAAGCTTCACCCCTTAGTAAGTCTATCTTGTTTCTGAGGCTCCTGCTGTTAGTATAGAAGATTCTTAGCCCGCCCTCTGTTACTCCCCTATAATTACTTCTAAGCTGCCTGGTTATATTATGAGCTAGATGTCCTCTTCCATTACTCCTCCCATTGCTCCCATTACTCCTTCCCCCCTCGCCTATACTAAAAAATCCCTCAGGGTTCCAAGTGCTCGCTCAAGGGAGTCTGAGAGCCTCAACACCCTTGAACGTCAAGTGTATCCTGTCACGGGCGTGAGGCGTCGTTGCCAAAGAAGAGGTCCCAATTGTCGACGAACAGCCACCCATTGCGCTCGCAGTGCTCAGCAAGTCTGCTGTTCACTGCTATCGCCCTGGACAGCCATCCATCGCCATGGCAGGACGCCACACACTACTGGCGACCCACCAGCGTCACGTATCCTGCCTAACAATTCTCTAAAACACCTGAGAAGGTCCTCGCAGCACCACGAGAAACCGTTTCTGCCACAGCTGAGAAAGACAATGGGGTTCGATCCTCGCTTGCCATACACGCCTCAATCCTGTCTGATATATGGCCCACCCCTGCCCTGGGAAACACCCTCGTCCTGTTCTTATCCTTGGAGCAAAATACCTGTCAACATAACGAACCTGACTATCACCAACAACAAGAACCCGACGGTCACAGAAACTCACAGGAGAATTCGGAATAGGCTAAAAAAGCCTGTGTCTCCGGTCTCTGTGTCTCCGTTCGGGTGGTCTCCGTGGTCGAGTTGTCTGGACCCGTGCCCAATATCAATGGCTACCATGTGCTCAAGTTTTTGTCTCTGTGATCTCCATGCCTTATCCAACCTATTTTCAAAGGTTTTAACTGATGGTGCACTCACTACTGCTTCAGGGAGGCCGTTCCAGATATCCACCAGTCTATTACAGAATGAATATTTTCTTATATCTAACCTGGCACGTTGTTTATATATCTTCTTACTATGTCCCGTGTAGCTTGATAATTTTGATCCATGAAGAGGCCGCTGCATATGTCACTGTCGTACACTCCATTCATGATCTTGAACAATTCTATCATATCACCTCTTGATCGTCTGTATGACAGGGTTGGGAGGCCTAATTTCTGTAGTGGTTCTGGATATGACAAGTTCTTCAAGGTTGGTACCAATTTGGTGGCTCTTCTTTGAACTGCCTCCACTGCCTCAATGTCCATCTTCTTGCTCGGGGACCAGGCTTGGTTTGCATACTCTAGGTGTGGTCGAACTAAGGCAATAAACAATAACTTGAGTTCTGACTCATCCAGTGTCACAAATGTACGTCGGATCAGTCCGACCAATCCGTTATCCTTATTGATTTTCCTTGCACGGTGTTCTTTAAACTTCAGCTCGCAATCAGTCCAAACTCCCAGGTCCTCTTCCACTGTGATGTCCCTTAGCTCCTCCCTCATGTTGCATGTGACCTTTTCTTCATTTGATGTTCCTAGCCTCATAGCACTGCACTTTTCAGGGTGGAACTCCAACAACCACTTCCCCGACCAATGTTGCATCCTGTAGAGATCTTCCTGCAGTCTAACACAGTCCTCTCTTTTACCAGTTTGTCTCGATAACTGATGACTGCGTATTTTGAGTAATTATCAAACCCAAAAGTCAGACCCACGTCTGCACCAAATAACTTTTTTCATATTGGTTACTTTATTCAATTAGCGCGAATTCAGTTAGCGCGACCGCGTTCATCCACCTAATTCTCGCGCTAAATGGGGCTCTACTGTATAATACAGAATGTGTCGTCGGCTGTAGGCATATGCAGGCACGGATATGGGGTGGGGAGCCAGATGACCCAGGTCCCCCAAAAATATTAGTATAACTAAAATATTTTTAATACCCATGAATTGAGAAAACATAAAATATTTATAAGATACCCCTAAAAGCTAGAGAGCTGGGGAGCCGAAGCCGCCGCCGCTAGATAGCTCTGGCTGTCCCCCAAACTTTAAAAAATTCCTCCTCTATGGTTCCTTGGGCTTTACTATGCGGAGGTGGACGGGATGCTCAGGCAAGATTTAAATTTTTTCGGTGTCTGATGTAATTTTTCACTCCTGCAGGGCCAGGGCACAATGGGCAATGTGCTTTTATGGCCCCGCACTCATCTAACAATCTATATACTCGTACAGGGCCGTAGTACGCCGTTCCTAGGGGGGGGAGGGGCTGGGGGTGTTGGACGACCCCCCCCCATCTGCTAAAATGTCCACTTTCTGAGAGAGTCAAAACGAAAACTGGTACCTTTCTGTTGCATTTCTGGAGAACTCAGGATTTTCTTTATTTATTTTCAGTATTTAAGTTCTGGAATCATATATTGAATATTATAGAGCAAGATTTAAAGGCCTAGGAAAAAATCTTTGTGACCTCATTCCTCACATGCAAGCAGAAAGTGAATTTTAGTGCAGGCCACTATCATCATTCGGCACTTGGAAGAGGAAATAAGGGAAGACTTCCTTGCCTTTGTGCGTGCTCATGACCTCACTGGTAAAGGTTTAGCCTGGCTCCTTTTGTGCACCGTTGAAGACCTCGGATTGAACATGGCCAAGTGCAGGGGACTTGGTTTCGATGGAGTAAGTGCCATGGTGGGAACATTCAAAGGGTGTGCCGCAGTACTCATGAAGAAGTACACCCTGGCCAAGCCAATCCACTGCTTTAGCCACCGGCAGAATCTTGTACTGACGAAGGCGTGTGACGTCAAGGAAGTGAAGATCGCTCTTCAAACACTGACCCAGGTGTACAACCTGACCCAGGTGTACAACACTGACCCAGGTGTACAACACTGACCCAGGTGTACAACACTGACCCAGGTGTACAACCTGACCCAGGTGTACAACACTGACCCAGGTGTACAACACTGACCCAGGTGTACAACACTGACCCAGGTGTACAACCTGACCCAGGTGTACAACCTGACCCAGGTGTACAACACTGACCCAGGTGTACAACACTGACCCAGGTGTACAACCTGATCCAGGTGTACAACCTGACCCAGGTGTACAACACTGACCCAGGTGTACAACCTGACCCAGGTGTACAACACTGACCCAGGTGTACAACCTGACCCAGGTGTACAACACTGACCCAGGTGTACAACACTGACCCAGGTGTACTACACTGACCCAGGTGTACAACACTGACCCAGGTGTACAACACTGACCCAGGTGTACAACACTGACCCAGGTGTACAACACTGACCCAGGTGTACTACACTGACCCAGGTGTACAACACTGACCCAGGTGTACAACACTGACCCAGGTGTACAACCTGACCCAGGTGTACAACACTGACCCAGGTGTACAACACTGACCCAGGTGTACAACCTGACCCAGGTGTACAACACTGACCCAGGTGTACAACACTGACCCAGGTGTACTACACTGACCCAGGTGTACAACACTGACCCAGGTGTACAACACTGACCCAGGTGTACAACCTGACCCAGGTGTACAACACTGACCCAGGTGTACAACACTGACCCAGGTGTACAACCTGACCCAGGTGTACAACACTGACCCAGGTGTACAACACTGACCCAGGTGTACAACACTGACCCAGGTGTACAACACTGACCCAGGTGTACAACACTGACCGAGGTATACAACTTCGTTCATTCTTCAAATAAGCGCTCTCTCCGCTTCACAGAGGTTGTCAAGGTTACCTCGGCCAAGCGCGAAAAGCTTGTTCCCCTGTGCCCCACCAGGTGGATTGAGAGGCATGACAGAATGATGGTTTTCGTTGAATTTCTGCCTGTCATCGCTGTTTTTCTCGAGGAGGAACTTGACGCCACCGCTGGGCTCCTTCTCATCGCCATACGTGTTTCCTGCTTTCTCGTTGGACTGGTTGTAGTGGAGTGTATATTGGCACATACTCTCGAGCCGAGCCAAACTTCAGAGAAAAGATGGCGACCTGGTGTCAGCCGATGCCGTGGCATCGAGACCATTTTTGCCAAGTTCAGAGCAGATGCGGAGAATCATTTTCACGATGTACATGAAAGCGGAAGAGCTTTTGGTCGAGGTGGGGTCATTGCATGAAACCATGATCACCATCCCTGTGCCACGACTCTGTGGACGACAAACCCAGTGATCAAATGTTCCGTGCGAGAATGCTGAGGAGTACTACCACCGGGCGGTGTACGTTCCGTTCGTGGACCACGTCTTGGCCTCAGCCAAGTTCGGTGACGACACAGTTCCTGTCGCACTTCAGCTCAAGCAACTCCTCAAAGGCCCTGAAACGGATGTTGCATGCGGTTGTGCTTCAAGTGGCAAAGCTCTACGAGCTCGACATTGAATCCCTGACACTCGTGAAGGTGGAAGCGGAGCGCTGGGCATTATCTGTTCCGGTCTTCCAAACTATCAAAGAAGCCCAGGCACACGCCAGCATCAGCATGTTCCCCAATCTCGCCATTCTCTTGAAAACTCTGTTGACGCTTCCAGTCTCCAACGCGGAGGCCGAGAGGTCTTTCTCAGCATTGAAAAGGCTGAAAACCTATCTGAGGAGTACTGTCGGCCAAGAGCGCCTGAACAGGCTTCCCTCCTCTGTGTCCACCATGATATCCCCATTTCAGTCGAGAGATTGATAAGCAAATTCGGCGAAAAAAACCGCCGACTACTCTTTGCTTGGTGAGGCACTTGTTGAATACTTGGGAATTTGTAAATATATTTCTTTAGATCAGCCAATCTTTGCAAATGTGTTACCTCAATCCCGTGTAAAAGAAGCCCTATAAGAATTCCTTTTTATCTTCAGCTGCGTCTAATTTCACATATTAGCTCTTTTTTGTAAAGGTCAGGTTTGTAATTTATATATGACCTGTATTATGATCACCCTTGCTGCTTACATAGCGAAATAAACATTTAGTTTTCTTCGAGTGATCGTATGGTGATGATTTCTACCTGTTCAGATCTGCCTTTTTACGGGTCGGATGTGCAATTTGAATTGTTTCTTGTTATTGCTTGCCAGCTTAATATTGATTGCACTTCATATATAGATACAAGAAAAATTCATTTGTCACATATACGTTGATTGCTCGGGAGCTGCGGATTTTAAGCAAAGAACCGCCATCACTAACCATTGGTCTTCACTGTTTGAGGCTGTAGCTAACTTATGAAATTTTACCAGCGGGCCCCCCCAAATTGATTTTCTGGATCCGCCTGCTTTGTTCCTCGTGTCAACTGTTATATCAACTGTTTTGCTTTCCACTGCTTCATTAATCACACTCTTGACTTCCTCCCCAACTTTCTGCTTGACTTCATCAATCCTAGATTTGAACTCACTGTTCACTTGAGACCTGATATCATCTCTAATTTCCTCCTTCAGATTCTTGACATCACTCTTGATCTCCTCTAAGGCCTCAGTGGTTTTAGTTTCCAGGGCATCCATACGTCTTTCTACTTTATCCTGTCTCTTGGATGTGTTGGTTACTTGTTTGAACAATTTCCCATAACAATATCGCATTTGGTACAATACCAGTGAATCTTACTTACTTGATTGCTGCTCAGGAAATTATACACTGCCTCAGTGACCTCCTCACACTTTATGTGGTGCCACATTTCACATAGTTCACAGCCTAGAGCCTTGTCTTCCTCACCAACCTTAACCTTACAGACTGGGCATGTGTCTGTTTGTTTATCTGCGTCGCTATCGTCTGCCCCTGTCAGCTGATCATCCCTGCCCCCAGCCGCAAGGCTTGTTTTGCCAGATCCAACAGTATCCTTGGTTTTTGTGGCCGCCTGCTTACTAGACGGATTATTCTTCGAACGATTCATTCTTCTGGCAATATTACTATTGGAGAATTCCTTCACTTTTACAGAGCTCTCACGGGCACGTCCACCCTCGACCACGACCATGGACCCTAGGCTGCCGGTGTGTGGAGGAAAAGAGAACAAGGAAAGAACGAGGACAACAACAACACACTCAGCTTCCGCAAAGGTTGGGGCCGCCTCATCTGCAGGGCTGGACAGCAGCATGAGTGGCCAGGACAAGCAGGAGCAGACTGCTGCAGGGGGCAGGAGGGTCAGTGGTCACCAGATGAAGCAACTGGCTGCTGGCAACTACAGCAACAAAGGAGAGAGGAAGTTTGTGTGTCTGGAGTGTGGAAAAGAATTAACCACAAGGCAAGGCCTCAGATATCACACCCTTACACACACTGGTGTGAAGAACTATGAATGTAAGGAATGTGGGAAACAATTCATCCAGAAGAGTCACCTTGATACACACACCCTTTCACACACTGGTGTGAAGAACTATGAATGTAAGGAATGTGGGAAAAAATTCAACCGGAAGGGTAGCCTTGATACACACACCCTTACACACACTGGTGTGAAGAACTATGAATGTAAGGAATGTGGGAAAAAATTCAACCGGAAGGGTAACCTTGATAGACACACCCTTACACACACTGGTGTGAAGAACTATGAATGTAAGGAATGTGGGAAAAAATTCATCCAGAAGAGTACCCTTGATAGACACACCCTTACACACACTGGTGTGAAGAACTATGAATGTAAGGAATGTGGGAAAAAATTCATCCGGAAGAGTCACCTTGATACACACACCCTTACACACACTGGTGTGAAGAACTATGAATGTAAGGAATGTGGGAAAAAATTCATCCGGAAGAGTCACCTTGATACACACACCCTTACACACACTGGTGTAAAAAGTCATGAGTGTGAAGAGTGCGGGAAGAGGTTCAGTGTGAAGCAGGCACTCAATCGACATGTCTTCAGGCACTATGGCCTTAGAGAGTTCAAGTGTGATGTTTGTGGAAAGCTCTTTAAGACAAAGAGAGACATTGCCAAGCACATGAAGATCCACTTCTGAAGTGTGTCAGTCTACAGTAGTTATAGTGACCAAGGTAGGGAAGGGGATGGGAGGGAGAGGAAGGGGAGGAAGAGGAAGGGAAGGCTGCAGTAGGGAAGGGAAGGCTAGCCCAAGAACGGGAAGGGAAGGAAAGGGAAGGCAGAGCAAGGGAAGGAAATCCCAAGGAAGGAAAAGGGAGAGTAATGTGGTGTGGCTGGGTGTGGTGTGGTGTGGCTGGGTATGGTGTATGGTGTGTGGTGTGACTGGGTGTGGTTTGTGGTGTGGCTGGGTATGGTGTGGTGTGTGGTGCGGCTGGGTATGGTATGGTGTGTGGTGGGGCTGGGTGTGGTATGGTGTGGTGTGGTGTGTGGTGAGGCTGGGTGTGGTGTGTGGTGTGGCTGGGTGTGGTGTGGTGTGGTGGGGCTGGGTATGGTGTGGTGTGGTGTGGTGTGTGGTGCGGCTGGGTGTGGTGTGGTGTGGTGGGGCTGGGTATGGTGTGGTGTGGTGTGTGGTGTGGTGTGGTGGTGTGGTGAGGCTGGGTGTGGTGTGTGTTGGTGTGGTGTGTGGTGCAGCTGGGTTTGGTGTGGTGTGGTGTGTGGTGCGGCTGGGTATGGTGTGGTGTGGTGTGTGGTGTGGCTGGGTATGGTGTGGTGTGGTGTGTCGTGCGGCTGGGTGTGGTGTGTGGTGCAGCTGGGTTTGGTGTGGTGTGTGGTGTGGTGTGGTGTGGTGTGGTGTGTGGTGCGGCTGGGTGTGGTGTGGTGTGGTGTGGCTGGGTATGGTGTGGTGTGGTGTGGCAGGATTTGACTCGGCGACTTTTTTTACCTCGCTGTTGGTGGTGTTTGCAGAAGGACAAGCAGGACCCGGACGGTGACATCATTATGAGGCTTGAGTACGGTCTCCTGAACTCCTCGTCCCTGGAGCTGATTGGTGAGTTGGCGACCCTGTTTTTTCTTTGTTCGCATGTCTCTCTGTCTCTATCTCTGGTTGTGGCTTTTAATTGATGGGTCTGTCTATGTCTGTGTCTCTGGTTGTTTTATTTGCTTCTCATTTTCTCTCTCTGTCTGGGTCTCTCTGTGTCTTTGTCTGTCTCTGTTTTTCTCATTTTCTCTCCCTGTGTCTCCGTCTCTCTGGATGTTTTATTTGCTTCTCATTTTCTCTGTCTGTCTGTCTGTCTGTCTCTCTGTGTCTTTGTCTGTCTCTGTCTCTCTCTGGATTTCTGTAGCTTTTTGTGATGGTTGTTTATTTCTGTTTTTATTTTCTCTGTGTCTGTCTATGTCTTTGTCTGTCTCTGTTTGTGTCTCTGTGTCTATGTCTTTGTCTGTCTCTGTTTGTGTCTCTGTGTCTGTCTATGTCTGTCTCTGTCTCTCTCTGGATTTCTGTAGCTTTAGTGCTAATGGTTGTTTTATCTACTTCTCATTTTCTCTGTGTCTGTCTCTTTGGTAGTATTGCTTTCCTTCTCTTTCTCTACTTATCCCTGTTTCATTTTCCTCCGTTCTCATTTTTTGTTCTCTTTCTGTTCTTATGTCTTATTTTTTCACCGTTTTCCTTTCATTCTTTTCCTTTTTCATTTCTCTCTTCCTCTCCTTGTCTTAGTTTTCCCTTTTCATTTCTTCTTCTTCCTTTTGCTGTCTCATTTTCTCTGTGTCTGGCTCTGGATTTCTGTAGCTTTTATTTATTTATTTATTTTTACAACAAAGGAGACGGCTCAAGGGCAACAAAAAGTGCATAGAAAAAAAAGGCCCGCTACTCACCGCTGCCATAATAGACGAAAGTAAAGAGTGGCCAAGAGAGAGGTCAATTTGTGGTGGAGAGGTGTCTTGATTTTGGGAAAAGATGTCTACATAGTTTGTCTATTTTTGATCTGTTGTCTGTCTGGAAAGCTGGATTTTCTTATAGCCTTCTCAAAGTAATGCTTCCTCTACATAGGTTGTCTAATTTTGATATGTTGTCTGTCTGGAAGCTGGATTTTCTTATAGCCTTCTCAAACTAATGCTTCCTCTACATAGTTTGTCTATTTTTGATCTGTTGTCTGTCTGGAAAGCTGGATTGTGATAACAAGGGAGTCAAGTAAAAAAAAAGTATTTTTTTTCCATGGGCCAGAGCCAATAAGCGCTTTTTCATGTATTTCAATACCTCGAGTTTAGCGCCATACCTTCGGAACGAAGCAAGCGGGAAATTTGAGAGGGTACTGTATTCTTTTTTCAAAATTAGCTTCCTCTTCTCCTTATTTTCACATATTCATTTCTTTCTTTTTTATATATGTCTCTGTTATCCTTATTTGGTCTTTTCTTTAAATTCCTCCATGCCTTACTTCTGTTTTGTTTTTCTGTTTCACACCTCCTCCCAAACCATGTTTTCTCTCCTTTAGCTTTTACTGTATAGTATGGAACATCTATCTCTACTCCTTTGTTGTAGATATTCATAAAAAGGTCATATTTCTTTTGAATGTTAGTACTCCTCTTCATATCACTCTAGTCTACCCCAGGGAAGAAAGTCTTGAGTCCAACGTAATCTGCCTTTGCGTAGTTTTTCCTTTTTTCCTTATATGCCTCATCTCGGTGTTCACATCCTTCCAAAGTTTTCATCTCTAATAGCTCATGGTCGCTCTTTCCCAAGGGGCACTCATGACTGACTTCTTCATCTAGCTCAACATTTTTTGTGAAAATTAGGTCTAGTCTTGATGGTTGGTCATCCCTCTCAGCCTTGTTTTCCTTTGACCCTGCGTCAACAGGTTATCTGTTGCCAGCTTCAATAGTTTACTTCCCCAGGTATTTTCTTCACCCTCCTTTGCATAGTCTTCCCAATTCACCTCTTTGCAATTGAAATCTCCCTTCTATTATTCATTCATTCATTCATTTCATCGACGCCTGCTCCTAGGAGCTCCCACCAGGGGATGGCCACGGCAGAAGAGCTTCCAACTTTCTCTATCCAGACACTCCTTCCTTGCCTGCTCAAAGTTTCTCAAAGATCTTTCACCCCTCTCCCTAACGTACTCTTGCACCCTATCCCTCCATTTCACTGGAGGTCGTCCTCTAGCATTCCCTCCCTCTATCTCACTCACATACACCCTTCTGGTCATCTTACTCTCCTCCATTCACTCCATGTGGCCAAACCACTTTAAGGTCTGTCGCTTCACTTCTTCCACCACTCCACACTTCTTCCCTTCACCCCTGTGATACATTCCAAAATGCTCGTACACACTTTCATTACTCATTCCATCCATTCTACTCACACCACAAGCACTCCTCAAATAACTCATTTCCACTGCCTGCACTCTAGACCTCTGACTTTCATTCCAGGCCCATGTTTCACTTGCATATGTGAGGGTTGGTACTATTATTGTATTTCTCATATCCCTCTTTACCTCCATGCTCACACTTCTGCCATTCATGATTCATCCCAAAGACCCTACCACCCTTCTTCCTTGCAATGCCCCTTCTCTTATCCCTCCCTGTGTACCACCATGCTTACACAACTGATCCAAGGTACTTAAACTCATTGACCTCCTCCATTTCTTCACCATTTAAAATTATTTTGCATTCTTATTCACATTCAATTCCCACTCTCTATGGGCATACAAAATCTACAACCTCACTTCTGCTTCGCTCACAAACCATCACTTTACTTTTGTTGACATTTACTTTCAGCTTTCTCCTATTACAGACACTATCAAAAACACTGACCAAATTTTGTAGGTCACTTTCATTTTCAGCAATGAGCACCGTGTCATCAGCAAACAGTATCGAATTCAGTACCCACTTCCTTCCCCCATCGAACAGTCATACTCCAAATTCTCCAACTTTGCCCATCATTTCTCTAATAACACCGTCCATATAAATATTGAATAACCATGGTGACACCCTTGTCTTAAGCCCACTTTTATCTCAAAATGTTCACTTGTTTCTCCAGTAATTTTGACACATGCAGATGCATCCTCATAGAAAGACTTTATTGCACTAAGCAGTTTTCCTCCCACACCATAAATCTTTAAAACAATGCAATCCAATCGACTCTGTCATAAGCTTTTTCCAAATCCATGAAGGCAGCGTATAGTTTCTTTCCTTTTGCTATTATTTTTTCTACTACCATCCTGAAGGCAAATATCTGATCCACACATCCCCTTCCCTTCCTGAAGCCTCCTTGCTCTTCACTGATTTTCTCTTCTGCAAGTCCTTGCACCCTCTCTATTATGACTTTTCCATATACCTTTCCGGGTATACTCAGGAGACTTACACCTCTATAGCTCCCACATTCCCCTCTCCTGCCCTTCCCCTTGTAAACTGGGACTATGATGGCTTTTTTCATGTCTGGTGGCACCCCCCTCCCCTTCCCATGCTACTTCAAATATCTTGACCATCTATTTCACAACTTCATCTCCTCCACACTTCAACATTTCTGCTGTGATTCCATCAATTCCTGCTGCCTTTTCGTTTTTTAATCATTTTATTGCCTGATTTACTTCTTCATATGTTATACTTCTTTCTTTATATACTCCTCCTCTACCTCTACTCAAAACTGCTGCTGTTACAGCTGCTGGACGTCCATCCTCAAAATTCATTAAGTTTTTGAAATATTCTCTCCATCTCTCTTTCTCAGCTTCCCCGTCTTTCAGCATCTTTCCATTCTCATCCATAACTTCATTTATTATTATAATAAATATATAAATATTAGCTTTCTACTATTCTTTATTTTGTCTGTCAGTGCCCATTACTGTTTCTTCCAGCATAGTGTTGTATCTTACTTCATTCCAACTTTTGGCTTTAGGGGGACATAGGCTGTTATTATGTTATTCTTCTCTCCACCCTGTACCACTACCTGCACAGCCATCACCTCCACACGTACCATTTCCATGTCTCACTTCAGTCGCTTTCAAGTTTTGTTTTGTCATTGTCATCACTCCTCCTCCCTTTCCTTCTTTCCTATCTTTTCTCCCAATGTACTTGCTCTTTCCCTCCAGCACAAGTTCCAGTTATTTTGCAAGGTTTGTTTCAACTCTACATATCATATCTGGATCACTCTCCCTTCAATAATCATTAGTTTTTTATTTTTATACAAGACCATCTATGTTTGTGTATGCAATCCTTAACCCATTTTATCCCAATGTCCTCATTTGAGGACACCTGATAACATAATTTTCCCATGTTATGAAAACATATATAAGTTACAGCACAGAATAATGATTCCTTCCTGACGTACATAAAGAAAAGCTTAAGGTTTAATGACATCTTTATCTGACTGTAGTTTGACTCTGAAACTGGTGAACATTTCTGCCTCAAAATGCACTGCATTGACTAGGCTGTGCTGACTTTCTCATTCCTGAGATGAACTATTATTTTGCTGTGTTTTATTCTCAAGAAGATGCAATATTATTCTCATAATACCCCAATAAATTATCTTAAGTAGAAAATAATTATTGATATTACAAAATGTCTGTCCTCAAAAGAGGACACTGGGACGATATCGTGGCAGCGCGTGTCACAACACGTTCAGGATGGTGCATGCTGTAGAGCGGACTGAATCCCAGTTCCTCGCAGACCACCAGGATGCTTGTCTAATCAGCCGCAGATGTTGGTAATAAGGCACATGATATGATATATAAAAAATATGTGTGTGTGTGTGTGTCATTCACCTCTTGGTATCCTGCGGGTCTCTCTCTCGGGAGCCAGCCGTTCCCCTACGGAAGAGCACAGAGCTCGTAGTACCGATCTTTGGGTAGGACTGAGACCAATCACACACAACACACCGCGACAACGAGGTCACAACTCCTTGCCTGACGGCGCGGACCTACTCACTGCCAGGTGAACAGAGGCTACACGTGAAAGAAGATAAACACAACTTACCTTCACCCGGCCGGGGACTTGAACCCTGGTCCTTCTGGTTGTGAGCCAGACGCTCTACCCCTGAGCTACCGGGCCGTGCGTGTGTGTGTGTGTGTGTGTGTGTGTTTACTCTTTTATATCGTATACTTGTTGACTTAGGTATTGCTCACTTGAGTGCTGCATTGAGCTGCTGTATTGCAGATGGTGAAAGCTACCTATTCTGCACTGACAATAGATGAAGCACATGCCTTGTTGTGTGAAAAGGGCGCCGAGGGAGAGTTTGAAAAGGGCGATGTGATTATTGGACCACCAGATGCAGATGAACTGACTGATGAAGAGGATGTCAGTGGTGATGTAATTGGTGAAATATCTGTTCAAGATGTACCAGGTACACTAGAGGTTCATGTGGACAAAGA
The DNA here is from genome assembly GCF_024679095.1 of Eriocheir sinensis. Classification (NCBI taxonomy): domain Eukaryota; kingdom Metazoa; phylum Arthropoda; class Malacostraca; order Decapoda; family Varunidae; genus Eriocheir; species Eriocheir sinensis. Next base: position 7,367,129 of record NC_066565.1, read on the forward strand.
TGTCACTGAGGAATGTGCTGTATAGAAAGATAAACCCACCAGAAAAAAAAGGAAATTCTGTGATCATTTCAGCAATTTGGTATATTTGAAGAAAGCATTTCTGTAGGTGAAAATTCATAAATTCCTGCATGAAGGAAAGGATCAGCTTGATTTGATAACCTTCAGAAGAGAGATTTGTGTTCCACACTTGAAGCTGGGTGATGCAAATGGAAGACTGGGAAGGAAAAGCTGTGCCCTAGCCCGTCCACAACAATGGTTGATGCTCGCTATGATGGAAAGGCCCATGTCATTACCAAGCGGGAGAAGGAAAAGGCAGGTGCCAAAGGAAGGCGTTGCAGCACTGCACAAGTATTTTTGTTTTGTATTGGATTTTACTATTGATATACACATGGCAGAACTGTTACTATAACAGGTACATTTTACTTTTAGTTTTCATTATAATAGTAAACTGCGTGTTGTCAAAAGAATAATAGAGTATTTTCATGCTCCATATATATGAAAAAGAATATTACATAGTAATAGTTTCTTTCCTTATTTTCCCAGTTGATATGATATTGTCCCAGTGTCCTCTTTTGAGGACAGCTGATTTCAAGCTTATTAAAGGAAAATAAACGCTAAGACCATTATGTTGCATCTTTCTTTAACCAGATGAATGTAATTTAATAAAACTACCAAAAATACTAAAGAAAAGACCCTTGAGATTTAATAGGTTAAACCTTTCTTCCTTCTCCTTTTTCCCCTCGTGTGTGTGTGTGTGTGTGTGTGTGTGTGTGTGTGTGTGTGTGTGTGTTTGTGTGTACCCACATTACTAACAGGCAGATGAATGGTGGCTGTCTGCTAACTGATCTTCTCTTGGCAGGTTTTGTTCCCAGCTGTCCCATGAAGGTCTCAGGCAGCAGCCATCCTCATGCTGACGCAGCTCCCCTCAGCCTACCGGGCGGCCGCTGGTGCAGGGAACAAACCCCCGCCTCCCCCAACCCAGCTGCAAGGGGATCTTGCTGATGTGAGTGTGTGTGTGTGTTGACCGATTTATTTCTTTATTATTATTTTCTAGTCTATTGTACCGGTAGGCATAGCTGGACGCGATAACGAAAACCTTATTCGATAACTGATAATGAAAACGTCATGGCGATAACCGATATTCGTTAACTAGAGACACAAATATAGGTGATAACTGATACCCGATATAAATCCACAATTCCTGTACTAGCTAGCGATAAGTCCGATAAGCGAAAACGATACTATATTGATATTTCAGATAGAACAACATTGATGAATTCAAATTTTCATTATCTGTATTTTAGGAAACTTACAAAACCTTAAAACCACGTTGACACGTACATATGGACGGTAATACTAGAAATGCCGAACTAGTGTTGTGTTATTGCGTTTCCACCGTCAAAATTGTTTACAAACACTGGTCTCGTGAGCGGTGCATGCTCAGACCAGCAAGCGTGAACCTGTATAGTCTCACAAAGCATAAGCTGCAATTAAGAGTTGCTGGAAGGCTGAATCAGACATATAGTACCACTACCGCATCCTCGCTGTTTCTGAAACGACACTCTGTATGAGTTGTATTTATATGTACAGAGTGTGCGTCATTCTAGAAACAGTGAGGATAAAGTATTACTATATGTTGATTCAGCTTTCAACAACTAATTAAAAAGCATTGTGAGACTGTACAGGTCTACGTGGTCTGAGCATGCCTTCCTGAGAGACCAATCATTTATAAAAGCGCCAACTTTGACGATGGGACACCAAATAACACAACACCACCAACTTTGATGATGGGACACCAAATAACACAACTTTTGGTGCCTTCAGTATCATGGCATGGTCACAAACGAATATGGAATATCAAATTTGAGGCAGTGAATAATCATTTTGGGGCAAAGTTAAATGATTTTTCTCTGATATATTGATTTTTAGTAGCATAAAAAAATAACCTAGTGTTTTAATTTTCATGATCTAAGTATGAAATCTCATCACGAAAAGATTTCATACCCAGATTTTCATACAACACGGGCCGCGCATGCGCAGTAGGGAGACGTTTTTTTTCTGAGGCGTAAAAAAAAGTAGCGATTATCGCTAGTTTGGTTACAAAAATGTGATATCGATATATATTTAAATAAATAGCGGATGGTCGATAATCCGATTTTGTTATCAGCGATAAAATATCGCGATAACTTATCACGATAACACCAGCTATGCGGTGGCTTTCGTGATGAGTCCTGATGGTCGGTCCCAGCCCATCACGGTGCAGACAATTGTTTATAGTGGCGCTGTCTTGCTTGCTGTGCCCCGGGCTCACCTGTGATCCCATTCAGGCGAGACTCAGAGTCTGGATTGGCAGGAGGTCTTGAGGGCAGCATGGGGGGTAGTCCGTGGCCACTCGGCGCTAACTGAAATATCCCATCTTGTGGTGGTGGGTGGGCGCGAACCTGGGACCTCCTGAATGCTGGCTGGTATGCTAACCGCTCAGCCACTGCCCCTCCATGTCATGATTCTCCTTGTTATGTTCTCATAGAGTTTCCTTAAAGCCTTATAATATGTGCTGGTTCCTGGTGTCAAAGATATATATTTTTCCCTCAAAATAGGAATAGAAAAATGGCAGTGCATATTGAGATAGGTAACTGTATGTGTGTGTGTGTATATGTGTGTGTGTGTGTGTGTGTGCATATATATGTGTGTGTGTGTGTGTGTGTGTCTGTGTGTCCCATTGCTTCGATGGCTGAATTTATGATCAAATTCCTATCTGCTACAGCAAACCCATGCTTTTAGGAGACAGCGACATAATGAATTTTGGCTTTAAGGAACATTTTTGCTTTCTCTCTCTCTCTCTTATATAATGTGTACACCTAACACTTGGCAGTTTATGGTATCTGTTAAGAACAATAGTGTGCCTTTTATTTTATTTTTTCCGATAACTTCCTCACTAAGAGTTGCTACATCAACATGCATTGCTTTATTTTAGGTTTTACTGTGTATCTGATAGGGTTTGATGTGATTAACAAGAGTGAGAATTTGATAGGCTCAGTGTCTGCAGAGCACTTGAGCAGCAGTCCTCCCATACTTCTAGATGAAATTTTTACTTGGAAACTTTATATCCATTCCAAGACAACTGAAAGTTAGGAAAAGACTTGTGAAAATGGTTTAGAAAACCAGTTTGCAGAGCACATTAATTACATTAATCTTAACCAACTTTAGCACACACACAAAAAAAGAAATAGCAATACTTGGAGGGTAGGATGATGGGGGCAGTTCCCCCATAGCGTCAGGTAGTTATACATATGTACATGATTTGAATGTGTGTGTGTGTGTGTGTGTGTATTTTCACTTAGTAATATTATTTATATCCACAGCACATTACGAATTTAGCCAGACATAAGACCAGGTAAAGATCATACAGGATGGAATACTATGAACATCAACATCAGGCGTGTAGAGGCTGAGAATGCTGGACAGGCCTTTGTCCTGCAGTGGACTAGTAATGGCGGTGAGTGGATGACACAAGGTTTGAACACCATCTTTATTGCAGAGTGCAACGATGGCAGCCTATAGACACCTTCACAGAGCGACTCACTGGGAGAGAGAGAGAGGTGGCAGCCAGGAGGCAGACCTGTATATTGAAGACCGTGGGGATCTCTTTGTACTCGGAGGCGTTCGCCATCACAGCCCCAGAAATGAACACAGCTTTTATTGTAGAATATAATTAAAAATCTTATGTTGTATAGAATTCAGGAAATCAAAATAACTAGATATTACTTATATATTTTTCATTAAAATTTACACAGCCTTTTCATGTACCCATTTCTTGAAACCAACACTGATTATGTAAACATTAACTTATATCAATGGAAATATTATAAATAACACTAAATGCTAATACACATTATGTTAATAATAACCTGAACACCAGTTTGATGGAAAAGCAGAGGTTAGCATCCTGACTACAAATCTGCAGGCCTTGGTCCAAATCCGGCCCAGGCAGTCAGCATGCAACCCAGCTGTTCATCCTTTCTTTCAGGATGGTCGGTGGCAGGTACCTGGGGAGACTTGGGACAGGTAAACAGTGGGTAACACGGATGTTGCATGGGACCTGTGTTGGGTTAATTAATGGGTTCTCTTCTAGTTGTAAAAACAAATATATTATTCTTTCTGATGCACATCTTAAGTAATACCATAAATTGTCTCTTTATCAATTTTGTTCTTGACCACTGCATGCCTCCTGGTGAAGTGTTGAGAGTGAATTTAAGCCATGACTATCCAGGCTTGGGTCTGGATTCCCGACTGAACAGTTTGGGCAGCTGTTCATCATCTCTTTCAGGTGGGTCAATAAATAGGTACCGGGAGGTAAACTGGTAACCAGGTGCTGCACTTGCACGTGTGTACCCAGGGTAATGAGTTCTCTCATCACAGGCTCAAAAGCTAATGAGAGGTGAGCAATGATGCAGTGGTCAGCGTGTGGGCATGGTAAGCCGTGGTTCGAGTCCCACAAAACACGCTGATTTTTCAAGCCATCGCCCGAGTGGCAGAAGATTACCCACATGCTGCCCAGATCCGCAGTGATCCCTAACTTCCAGCGAGTTCGTTCAAGTGGAGCACTGGGGGCAGCATGGGCCAAGCAGTCATACATCATGGCAGCCACTATAAATAGAATTCGCCTGTGCCACTATTGCGATGAGACTGTCCAAGATGCTCCTCAAACTGAGAGCAGCACCTAAAAAAAACAATAAATAAATAAATAAAAATAAATAAAATTCTCATCCCTTACAATACTTTATCATTCACAACTCTCCTGAAGCACCTGTTATCTGTCTGTTTTCTCTGCTTTTTGCTCTTCACTGTGCTACTGTAAAGTTTGGGGCATACTGCTAATAGCTGTAGGTGGCCCGGTACTCATCTCAGTACCGTTAGCCCTTGAGTCTGTGGTGGGTGAGAACCTATTACCCTGAGACACGGAGCTTCTGTGCCTACATAGAAATGTCACCCACGATATCATCGGCATCACATTCTCCAGACCGAGAATATTTGCTTTGCGTCTAAAACCTCACGTATATGACAGCAAGCCTCTGTGAAGGCACCCTAGCTGCTGCTGCTGCTGCAACATCTCCCTCTGAAATGTGTTTTATCTGCTCCTAATGATCATTTCTGGTCTGTTGAGTCATGATAAACTTCCTGCTTTTGACAACAGCCCGATATTCATCATCGAACCTCCTCCTTGCCTTGGGGCACCATGAAAAAGGGGGCTACAACGTAACAAATGGGTTTTGGTATGGTGCAGAAGGTACCAAAGAAGAAGCACAGTCCATGGTTGTGAGGAAGAGGAACTGGGTTGTAAAGATGAAGTGGCAGCAGAAGGTGCTGGATCACATGAAGTGAACTGCTGCAAGTGCAGCAGCTGTAGGAGATCTCTGTAGGTGGCAGTTTTTCTACAGCTGTGAAGAAGGAGACATTGCATTACCAGTTATATATGAAGGACAATAAATGACATGACTCGGAAATCCATCTTCCTTTCATACACAATGTTAACCTGGTAGCTCTTGGGATCATGTTTCTTAGACCCTCCTAATGCGAAAAAATAGAAAATATCATCCTCCCATAAACCATTTCATAATATATATCAACGCATTTGTGATCAGTTTATGAATCATCTATTTTGGGGGTTTATATCATGGCAAAATTTGGCCCGTCACTGGTACACGGTAAAGCCACAAATTTGGCCTGTCGCTGCTACCGGGTTAACTTGTTTTCCGAGACTGAAAAATAATCCTAATCTAGCTATGAAGGCACCATAAATAAATTGGCAAGTGTTGCATATTAATGTAGATAATATTAAATAAATCATCTTTAATCAGTGGGCCCCTCAGCGCTTCTTTTAAATGAGTATGTCTCATTTAGTACAATTGAAATATATATATATATATATATATATATATATATATATATATATATATATATATATATATATATATATATATATATATATATATATATATATATATATATATATTGATCTAGACCAATCTAAGGAAAATGAAAATTGCTAGGGAGGATAATGGTAATAATAATGGTAATTCCATACTGCTAAAAGAAAGATTACTAGTATTGGGATCACCCTTCATCAAGTGGATGCTCACCTTCTAAGGAGTGTTTAAAAAAAACACTCTAACATGTGAAGTGATGGAGTGTGACATGTTAATCTCTCAACAGATAACAGTGGTGACAGCATCATGTTCTTCAATGATGTTGGGCAGTGATGGAGGGTGCCATGTGAAGCTCTCCAGAGATAACAGTGGTGACAGCACCATGTTCTTCAGTGATGTTGGGCAGTGATGGAGGGTGCCATGTGAAGCTCTCCACAGATAACAGTGGTGACAGCATCATGTTCTTCAGTGATGGCGGGCAGTGATGGAGGGTGCCATGTGAAGCTCTCCACAGATAACAGTGGTGACAGCATCATGTTCTTCAGTGATGTTGGGCAGTGATGGAGGGTGCCATGTGAAGCTCTCCAGAGATAACAGTGGTGACAGCACCATGTTCTTCAGTGATGTTGGGCAGTGATGGAGGGTGCCATGTGAAGCTCTCAGAGGATAACAGTGGTGACAGCATCATGTTCTTCAGTGATGGCAGGCAGTGATGGGAGGTGCCATGTGAGCTCTCCACAGATAACAGTGGTGACAGCATCATGTTCTTCAGTGATGGCAGGCGAGCAGTGATGGAGAGAGTTGCCATGTGAAGCTCTCCACAGATAACAGTGGTGACAGCACCATGACTTCTTCCAGTGATGGCAGGCAGTGATGGAGGGTGCCATGTAAGCTCTCCACAGATAACAGTGGTGACAGCTTTTCCATGTTCTTCAGTGTTGTTGCAGGCAGTGATGGAGGTGCCATGTGAACCAGGCTCTCCACAGATAACGAGTGGTGACAGCATCATGTTCTTCAGTGATGGCGGGCAGTGATGGAGGTTATATGTGAGCTCTCCACAGATAACAGTGGTGACAGCACCATGTTCTTCAGTGATGGCCCCGGGCAGTGATGGAGGTGCGTGTAGAGCTCTCCACAGATTAACTAACAGTGTTGTTGACAGCATCATGTTCTTCCCAGTGATGGCGGGCAGTGATGGAGGTGCCATGTGAAGCTCTCCACAGATAACAGTGGTGACAGCACCATGTTCTTCAGTGATGGCGGGCCTCTCACCAGTCTTCTTCATTAAGCTTCTGTCTTCCTGCTTCAAGCTTCAATCAACCATTTGTTAATACCACATTAATATGTTTTGGACAGATTGAATTATACTATTAACATAAGTATACTGTTTGATTGAATATTGAAAGAATCAAACCTAAACTAACATACTGTTTGATTGAATATTTGAAAGAATCAAACCTAAACTAACATACTATTTGATTGAATATTTGAAAGAATCAAACCTAAACTAACATACTGTTTGATTTGAATATTTGAAAAGAATCAAACCTAAACTAACTTTTTATACTGTTTGATTGAATATTTGAAAGAATCCAAACCTAAAGTATACTGTTTGATTGAATATTTGAAAATCAACTAAGCTAACATACTGTTTGATTAGACCTTGAGAAAAATCAAACCTAAACTAACATACTGTTCGTTAATATTTAGAAGAATCAAGCCCTAAACTAACATACTATTTGATTGAATATTTGAAAGAATTAAACCTAAACTAACATACCTGTTTGATTGAATAATTTGAAAGAATCCAAACTAACAATACTGTTTTAGATTGAATATTTGAGAAAGAATCAAACCTAACTTCAACATACTGTTTGATTGAATATTTGAAAGAATCCAAACCTAAACTTTGTTTGATTGAATATTTGAAAGAATCCAACCTAAACTAACTTATACTGTTTGATTGAATATTTGAGAAAATCAAGCCTAAACTAACATACTGTTTGATTGAATATTTGAAAGAATCAAGCCTAAACTAACATACTGTTTTGATTGAATATTTAGAAAAGAATCAAACCTAAACTTCTTTAACATACTGTTTGATTGAATATTTGAAAGAATCAAACCCTAACTAACATACTGTTTGATTGAATATTTGAAATTAAAACTTCAATAACATACTGGCGATTGAATATTTGAGAAAGAAATCAAACCTAATAACATGCTATTTTGATTGAATATTTGGAAAGAATCGAAACCTAAACTAACATACTTTGTTTGATTGTGAATATTTGAGAAAGGAATCAAACCTAAACTAACTTTATACTGTTTGATTGAATATTTAGAAAGAATCAAACCTAAACTAACTTATACTGTTTGATTGAATGTTGAAAAAGGAATCAAACCTAAACTAACTTATACTGTTGTTTGATTGAATATTTGAAGAATCAAACTAAACTAACATACTGTTTGATTGTTCTTAAGTGACATATACGTACATGTTATATTCACATTAACTTAACATATACATGTACAAATGCTAATGTACTTATAATCTTCCTTATGAACATTAATTGACACAGTATACTTAAATATAATGGTTTAAACTTAACAACTTTATCTTACGTTGTTAATCACACGAACTTATATTCGATCGTAAGTTTACTCTATAAAGACTAATATGAGTATTCCTGTCTACTTGTTCAATATTAGACATCTCTGTAAAATTGAGTTACTTATACAAACAGGTTGGGATAAATATATGTTGCATTAGTTTAAATAGATGTAATCTTCCTTTGACATAACAGATCGTAACATACGACATACGAGAATTGGTTACTTATACAAACATCTCAAATAGGGTTGGTGCATACCAGTTTATGATGTAATCTTTAGTGTTCATACAGTGAAATGAATAGTTACTTATAACATACCAGTGAAATTGAGGTTACTTATACAAACATACCAGTGAAATTGAGGTTACTTATACACGTATTAAGGTTGTAACTTGATAGTTACTTTACAATCGTGCAGAGATCGAAGTAACTTTATCTCGAGAGTAGGGTTCAAGTAACTTATATTTCGTTAGTTTAAGTTACATATACTTACAATAAAAAACAAGTAAGAGGGAAGAATAAAAATTATTATTGGAAAGGTCATCTTATTGCCTACAAACACCAAAAGAGAGACAAATATTGGGGCGAGGGAGGGAGGCAGGTAACAAGCCACACTTTTTACACAAAAAATAATAAATAAATAAATAATAATTAAATAAAAACACTGAACACATACCCAAATCACAAGTACCTCACTAAACATCCTTCTTGACCCGATCATGTTGAGAGGAGCAGGAGGAGGGCGAGGGAGGAGAAGGAGGAGGCGGAGGCAGCTGAGGAGAGGAGGCCGAGAGAAGGCGTGGAGCCGCCAGCGATGGGTTCGGCTGTTCACTCCGATCCTTCCCTTCAGCGGCTGTGGCAGGTGACTCTTGGCCACTACTGCCACCGCCTTATCCATCTTCTCCTTCCACGTGGATTTGGTACTCAGCGATGAGCCGGCAGGTTAGCATGAAGAAGAACACCTGGGGGAGGGGAGGGAGGATGGGGAGGTGAGAGATTAGGTTAAGTTAGGAGGTTAGGTGGAAGTGAGTTAAGTTAAGGTAGGTTAGGTAAAGGTTAAATTAGGGGAGGTTAGGTCAGTTAAGGTTGAGATTGGGAGGTTAGGTAAGGTTAAGTTAGGGGTGGTTGGGTTAGGTAAGGTTAAGTTTGGGAGGTTGGGTTAGACAGGGTTGTTTAAAGGTTAGGTTAGGGAGGTTAGGTAAAAGGTTTGGTTAGGGAACTTAAGATGAGTTGGGGAAGTTAGGTTAGGTTAAGGGAGGTTAGGTTGGATTAGGTGGTGAGGTTAGGGAGGTTAGGCAAGGTTAGGTTAGGGAGATTAAGTTGGATTAGGAGGTTATGAGTTTATCTTTTTAGGGGTTTCAAGACATGACCAAAACCAAGGCACAAAAACACTGGGTCCTGCTAAGACAGAGAGGAAGGAAAAGTAACCCAGGGGCATAATTACCAGTGAGGGCAGGTCTCTCAAACTTGTCGCCCACCATCCGAAAGTGATTGTGCACCTGGCGAACAGCATCCCTTGAAGAGACCCAGGACCAGGTTGTGAAACTACTTCACACACTCTGAAGACACAGAAACTGCTCAAGCAGGACTGTGGGCATCCTCAACCTTCCCCTCATCAGCTCTTCCAAAAGGCCAAGAAAGGTATCAATTGCATTCTAATGACGTGAGATAATCAACACCAGACAGAGCAACAGATTGAAAATAGACAAACTATGAGGAAGCATTAGTTTGAGAAGGCTATAGAAAATCCATCTTTCAGACCAGACAACAGATCAAAATAGACAAACTAACACAGGAAGCATTAGTTTTAGAGAAGGCTATAAGAAAATCCAGCTTTCCAGACAGACAACAGATCAAAAATAGACCAATATATGAGGAAGCATTAGTTTGAGGAAGGCTATAGAGGAAATCCATCTTTCAGACAGACAACAGATCTATGGAATATGCTACAAGACCTGTAATACCAAAACACTCTGCTAAAGAAAAAAAAATCTGAAAAGTTTCAAAAGATGGAACACAAAGTATGAGCTAACCTGGAAGCAACCCAGGATCATGTTTCTTAATGGTCCCCTCAAGCAAGAAAATGAGAAAAAATCTCCACAAAACCATTTAATAACATATATCAAAGCATTCGTGATCAGATTATGTATCATTTATTTTAAATTTTCAAATTTGGCCAGTCGCTGCTACCGCGGTAAAAGCCACAAATTTGGCCCGTAACGCTACTAAGGAGTTAATGATGCAAAGGCAAAAATTAGGTAAGACTTAAAACTGCAAAGATATCATTGTGAGGACAGGAATACAACAACTATAGGAATTACTAATGAGGGGGACAGGGAAAACAAAGTAACCGAGTGAAAAGAAAGGCAACAGGTAACAAATACAGGTTAACAAGCACTGGGTAACTCACAGGAAGAATTATAGTTAACAAGCAGGATTGTTTTCACCAAGGAGGGACTGGGACACAGGGACAGCACCGACTTTACTATTATATATTACATGGAGGTGATAGTGTGTCCTTAAAATAAATTATTAGTGACTAGCAACCGACGTATCGTCCCCAATGACCCAAAGAAGTGACGTCAAAAGAGTGAAACCACCTGCCATAATAACGTGATATTATTATCATCATCATCATTAGCAGACTTACACATGGTCTTCGGACCTTTAGATCTGGAAGGAGGACAGGAGGGAAGGAGGCAAGGGAGCTGAAGAAGGAAGGAAGGAAGGAAGGAAGAAAGGAATAAATGATGAGTAGTGGAAGAATGAGATGAATAGTGGAAGAATGAGATGAGTAGTGGAAGAATGGAATGGTAGTGAAAAATGAGATGAGAAGTGGAAGAATAAGATGAGAAGTGGAAAGAATGAGATGAGTAGTAGAAAAAATGAGATGAGAAGTGGAAGAATGAGGATGAAGTGGAAGAATGGGGATGATGGTGGAAGGTGAGATGAGAAGTGGAGATAAGGATGAGAAGTGGAGAATGAGAAGGAAGTAGTGAAGAGATGAGATGAAAAGTGGAAGAGATAGGATGAAAATTGGAGAATGGAATTAGTGGAGGAATGAGATGAGAGTGGAAGAATGAGGATGGGAAGTGGAAGAGATAGGATGGTGGTGGAAGAATGAGATGAGTAGTGGAGAATGAGGATGAGAAGTGGAAGGAATGGGATGGTGGTGGAAGAATGAGATAAAGTGGAAGAATGGGATGGAGTGGTGGAAGATGGGATGGTGGTAAGAAAAGGAAGTAAGGATTAAGGAGATGGAAGGAAGTAAGGATGGGGAAGTGGAAGAATGGGATGGAGTAGTAGAGAAGAATGGGATGAAGTGGAAGATAGGATGAGAGTGGAAGGAATGGGATGGGTAATTGGAAGATGAGATGAAATTGGAAGATGAAGTTAAGGAAATTGGAAGAAACTGCTCAGCAAGGACTGTAGGCGGGCATCCTCAACACTTCCCCTCACATCAACTCTTTCCAAAGGCCAAGAAAAGGTATCAATTGCATTCTAATGACGTGAGATAATCCAGCTTTCCAGACAGAGCAACAGATTGAAAATAGACAAACTATGTAGAGGAAGCATTAGTTTGAGAAGGCTATAAGAAAATCCATCTTTCCAGACAGACAACAGATCAAAAATAGACAAACTATGTAGAGGAAGCATTAGTTTGAGAAGGCTATAAGAAAATCCATCTTTCCAGACAGACAACAGATCTATGGAATATGCTACAAGACCTGTATGCCAAAAACACTCTGCTTTAAAGAAAAAATCTGAAAAGTTTCAAAAGATGGAACACTGAGTATGACTTAACCTGGAAGCAGCAGGGATCATGTTTCTTAATGGTCCCTCCAAGCAAGAAAATGAGAAAAAATCACCCCTCACACAAACCATTTAATAACATATATCAAAGCATTCGTGATCAGATTATGTATCATTTATTTTAGGGCACAAATTTGGCCAGTCGCTGCTACACGGTAAAGCCACAAATTTGGCCCGTCGCTGCTACCGGGTTAATGATGCAAAGACAAAATTAGGTAAGACTTAAAACTGCAAGATATCATTAGCAAGGGACAGGAATACAACTTAACTATAGGGAATTACTAATGAGGGAGGGACAGGGAAAACAAAGTAACCATTAACCAGTGAAAAGAAAGGCAACAGGTAACAAATACAGGTTAACAAGCACACAGGTAACTCACAGGAAGGTATAATTAACAAGCAGGATTGTTCACAAAGGAGGGGACTCGGACACAGGGACTTGGCCTCGGCTTACTATTATATATTACATGGAGGGTAGTAGTGTGTCCTTGAGCCATTATTAGTGACTAGCAACAAGGCATATGCGTCCCCAATGACCCAAAGTGACGTCAAGGAAACAAAAACCACCTGCCATATTAACGTGATATTATTATCATCATCATCATTAGCAGACTTACATAGATCTTCAGACCGTGCAGATCCTATGGAAGGAGGACAGGGAGGGAAGGAGGCGAGGGAGCTGAAGAAGGAAAGGAAGGAAGGAAGAAAAGGAATAAATGATGAGTAGTGGAAGAATGAGATGAATAGTGGAAGAATGAGATGAGTAGTGGAAGAATGAGATGAGTAGTGAAAAAATGAGATGAGAAGTGGAAGAATAAGATGAGAAGTGGAAGAATGAGATGAGTAGTAGAAAAATGAGATGAGAAGTGGAAGAATGAGATGAGAAGTGGAAGAATGAGATGAGTAGTGGAAGAATGAGATGAGAAGTGGAAGAATGAGATGAGTAGTGGAAGAATGAGATGAGAAGTGGAAGAATGAGATGAGAAGTGGAAGAATGAGATGAGTAGTAGAAGAATGAGATGAGAAGTGGAAGAATGAGATGAGAAGTGGAAGAATGAGATGAGTAGTGGAAGAATGAGATGAGAAGTGGAAGAATGAGATGAAGTGGAAGAATGAGATGACAAGTGGAAGAATGAGATGATAAGTGGAAGAATGAGATGAGTAGTGGAAGAATGAGATGAGAAGTGGAAGAATGAGATGAGAAGTGGAAGAATGAGATGAGTAGTGGAAGAATGAGATGAGTAGTGGAAGAATGAGATGAGAAGTGGAAGAATGAGATGAGAAGTGGAAGAATGAGATGAGAAGTGGAAGAATGAGATGAGTAGTGGAAGAATGAGATGAGAAGTGGAAGAATGAGATGAGCAGTGGAAGAATGAGATGAGAAGTGGAAGAATCAGATGAGAAGTGGAATAATGAGTTTAGTAGTGGAAGAATGAGATGAGATGTGGAAGAATGAGATGAGTAGTGGAAAAATGAGATGAGTAATGGAAGAATGAGATCATAGGTGGATGAATGAAATAGGTAAGTAGTGGAAGAATGAGATGAGCAGTGGAAGAATGAAAAAAAGTAGTGGAAGAACGTTTTTTTTTTTTTTTTTACAGCAGAGGAGACCGTTCAGGGCATAAAAAAAAAAACAATGAGGAAAAAAAAAAAAAAAAAAAAAAAAAAAAAAAAACCCGCTTCTCACTGCTCCTGAATAAAGTACATAGGATTAGCCAAATAGAGAAATCAATTTTGGGAGGAGAGGTGTCCAGATACCTTCCTCTTGAAAGAGTTCAAGTCGAAGGCAGGAGGAAATACAGATGAAGGAAGATTGTTCCAGCGTTTACCAGCGTGAGGGATGAAAGAGTGAAGATGCTGGTTAACTCTTGCATAAGGGGTTTGGACAGTATAGGGATGAGACTGATCAGATAGTCGTGTGAGGCGAGGCCGCGGGAGGGGGGGAGGCATGCAGTTAGCAAGTTCAGAAGAGCAGTCAGTGTGAAAATATCGATAGAAGATAAAAAGAGAGGCAACATGGCGATGGAATTTAAGAGGCAGAAGACTATCAGTAAGAGGAGGAGAGCTGATGAGAGAAAGAGCCTTACGGCCGTACCAGAAGGCAGCCTCCTCGACTATAGAAGCTCTTCAGCCAATTTCTCATACCATAATCTTCGAGGGGCCCTCACCGTAAGCGAAGGAAAGGTGTTGACGGGCGAAATTGTTGGAATCTGGCAAGGGGTCGAGATAGGTACATCCTCGTGAGCCCCTTCACATATTTTATGCGTCAATTCTGCATTTCTCTCATTAATATAGTGATAAATGATCCAGGAATTATAATAAAATGTATTTGATCTAATATGAATCTGCAAAAGTTTTTTTTAAATAAATGATTTAAAGTTTTGTTTAAGACTTTAGGATTGTATCATGATTTTTAACCCTTGCCGTGTTGCCGTGTCAACACGCCTCCTTGATCAACTCAAGGAGCTAGGTAGTCATTTCCTATAGCTCCGATGGGGCTCGAGCACTTTTCTAACGGCCCCTTGCTTGACGGGATGGTAGCAAGGGGCAGAGAAGCGATAATGTCGGGTGGATGTGGACCCCCTGGCTGTGTGCGTGGAGAGAGGAGGAAACCAAGGGGTGCTGACGTCACTCCCCATCCCCAACACAAAGTACGGGACAACTCAATAGAAGAAGAAACAATAGAAATATGACGCCTACGTAGGCGTCATCGTATATGCTACTGGGGCTTCATGACGCCTACGTAGGCGTCATCATATTGAAAGGGTTAATGGTACGGCTGGTAGACTCCACTCTGTCCAGAAGAGCTGTTAGAGTGGAGCCCCCCACACATGAAATGCATACTCCATACGAGGGTGGACAAGGCCCCTGTATATGGCTAGCAACTGTGCGGGGGAGAAGAACTGATGGAGACGATACAGAACGAGATGAGAATGAGATACAGAATGAGATGAAAAATGGAAGAATGAGATGAGTAAAGGAAAAATGAGATGAGTAGTGGAAGAATGAGATGAATAGTGGAAGAATAAAATAAGTAGTGGAAGAATGAAATTAACAGTGGAAGAATAAATAGTGGAAGAATTAAATGAGTAGTGGAAGAATGAGATGAGAAGTAGAAGAATGAGATGAGTAGTGGAAGAATGAAATGAGTAGTGGAAGAATGAGATGAACAGTGGAAGAATGAGATGACTAGTGGAAGAATGAGATGAATAGTGGAAGAATGAAATGAATAGTGAAAGAATAAAATGAATAGTGGAAGAATGAGTATTGGAAGAATGAGATGAGTATTGGAAGAATGAGATGAGTAGTGAAAGAATGAGATGAGAAGTGGAAGAATGAGACGAGTAGTGGAAGAGTGAAATGAGTAGTGGAAGAATGAGATGAGAAGTGAAAGAATGAGATGAGAAGTGGAAGAATGAGACAAGTAGTGGAAGAATTAAATGAGTAGTGGAAGAATGAGACGAGTGGAAGAATGAGATGAGTAGTGGAAGAATAAAATGAGTAGTGGAAGAATGAGATGAGCCTCAGAAGTGGAGAATGAGATGAATAGTGAAAGAATGAGATGAGAGGTGGAAGAATGAGATGAGTAGTGGAGGAATGAGATGAGGAGGAGATTAATGAAACCTTTACCCAGACATGACATGACAGTGACATAATCCAAGCCTTTGGATTACATTGAGTAAACGTGAGAACATGGTCATAATTAGCACTTGCATCAGTGGTACTCTTGGGTGAAGCACACCACTGAAAGGCATTGATTCTTTTGCTGCAGCAATGGTTTATAAATACATGTTCCAGCTATTTTAGTGTTAGGTGACATTCTCTTGCCCCTCACCTCACAGAGGAGTAAGTAATTCACTGTAGCTGTGAGACTCAACCAGGCTCCAGGCCCAGGTGCAGCTGCCACAGCTGTGGAAAGTCAGCCATCAGTATTTCCCTTCCTCTTCTTGCTGTGGCTCCTCTCCTTTTATCACTTCACAGGCAAGCCTTCTTTCTTCCTTGTCTTACAAGATCACTTTTACCTCTCCTTCACTTCCCTTGCCCTATCAGGCTCAGCTGCTGCTAACACCCTGGTCACTATAACTACTGTAGGCAGACACACTTCAGAATAGGATCTTCATGTGCTTGGCAATGTCTGCCTTTGTCTTAAAGAACTTTCCACAAACATCACACTTGAACTCTCTAAGGCCATAGTGCCTGAAGACATGTTGATTGAGTGCCTGCTTCCTGCTGAACCTCTTCCCGCACTCTTCACACTCATGACTCTTTACACCAGTGTGTGTGTTCATCAAGGTAACCCTTCCGGATGATTTTTTTCCCACATTCCTTATATTCATAGTTCTTAACACCAGTGTGTGTAAGGGTGTGTGTATTAAGGGTACCCTTCTGGCTGAACTTTTTCCCACATACCTTACATTCATAGTTCTTCATACCTGAGTGTGTAAGGGTGTATTCATCAAGATGACACTTATGCCTGAATTTCTTCATACATTCCTTACATTCATAGTTCTTCACACCAGTGTGTGTAAGGGTGTGTCTATCAAGGTTACCCTTCAGGCTGAATTTTTTCCCACATTCCTTACATTCATAGTTCTGCACACCAGTGTGTGTAAGGGTGTGTCTATCAAGGTTACCCTTCAGGCTGAATTTTTTCCCACATTCCTTACATTCATAGTTCTTCACACCAGTGTGTGTAAGGGTGTGTGTATCAAGGGTACTCTTCTGGATGAATTTTTTCCCACATTCCATACATTCATAGTTCTTCACACCAGTGTGTGTAAGGGTGTGTGTATCAAGGTGACTCTTCTGGATGAATTTTTTCCCACATTCCTTACATTCATAGTTCTTCACACCAGTGTGTGTAAGGGTGTGATATCTTAGGCCTTCCCTTGAGGTGAATTCTTTTCCACACTCCAGACACACAAACTTCCTCTCTCCTTTGTTGCTGGAGTTGCTAGCAGCAAGTTGCTTCATCTGCTTACCTCTGACCCTCCTGGCCCCTGCAGCAGTCTGCTCCTGCTTGTCTGGAGTACTCATGCCTCTTCTTCTTCTTCTGGGGTGTTCTAGGGGGCTGTTAGGCAGTGTTGTTGTTGTTGTTATGGGCAGCGGCCAGTAGTCGCTCACATGAGCCCTGGTGTCATCCTGTGAGGGCCTCACTGGGGCGAGTGGCTGCTGCTTCCTGCCGTGAGGGGTGGACGCCTACCGCCGCCTGGTCCAAGGTGGCCGCCATGTCCAGGGAGGGAGGGAGTTGGTGTCGTGGCTGGGAGTGGAGGCGGGGCAGTGCAGCAGCAGCAGCAGGAGGTGCTCAATGGTCTCCTCGACGGTCCTGCATCAGCAGCAGCAGGTGTTCAATGGTCTCCTCGACGGTCCTGCAGCAGCAGCAGCAGCAGGAGGTGCTCAATGGTCTCCTCAACGGTCCTGCAGCAGCAGCAGCAAGAGGTGCTCAGTGGTCACCTCGATGGTCCTGCAGCAGCAGCAGCAGGAGGTGCTCAATGGTCTCCTCGACAGTCCTGCAGCAGCAGCAGCAGGAGGTGCTCAATGGTTTCCTCGACGGTCCTGCAGCAGCAGCAGCAGGTGCTCAATGGTCTCCTCGACGGTCCTGCAGCAGCAGCAGCAGGAGGTGCTCAATGGTCTCCTCGACGGTCCTGCAGCAGCAGCAGCAGCAGGTGCCGAATGGTCTCCTCGACGGTCCTGCAGCAGCAGCAGCAGGAGGTGCTCAATGGTCTCCTCGACGGTCCTGCAGCAGCAGCAGCAGGAGGTGCCCAATGGTCTCCTCGACGGTCCTGCAGCAGCAGCAGCAGGTGCCCAATAGTCTCCTCAACGGTCCTGCAGCACCAGCAGCAGGAGGTGCCCAATGGTCTCCTCGACGGTCCTGCAGCAGCAGCAGGAGGTGCCCAATGGTCTCCTCGACGGTCCTGCAGCAGCAGCAGCAGGAGGTGCCCAATAGTCTCCTCGACGGTCCTGCAGCAGCAGCAGCAGGAGGTGCCCAATGGTCTCCTCGACGGTCCTGCAGCAGCAGCAGCAGGAGGTGCCCAATGGTCTCCTCGACGGTCCTGCAGCAGCAGCAGCAGGAGGTGCCCAATAGTCTCCTCGACGGTCCTGCAGCAGCAGCAGCAGGAGGTGCTCAATGGTCTCCTCGACGGTCCTGCAGCAGCAGCAGCAGGAGGTGCCCAATAGTCTCCTCGACGGTCCTGCAGCAGCAGCAGCAGGAGGTGCTCAATGGTCTCCTCGACGGTCCTGCAGCAGCAGCAGCAGGAGGTGCCCAATAGTCTCCTCGACGGTCCTGCAGCAGCAGCAGCAGGAGGTGCCCAATAGTCTCCTCGACGGTCCTGCAGCAGCAGCAGCAGCAGCAGCAGGGGCAGTGAGGGTCGGGGACCTTCCAGGCAAGGCGGTGCACGGTGTTGTTGTTGTCCCGGCAGTGTTGCCAACTGCTCCTCAAACGCGCTAAATTGGACCCAAAACCGTTGCAATAGTTTTTTTGTAAAGTACATTTCCGCATCGGACGAAATATATTGTTATGCCGGACGTGTTACTTGGGTTCCGTGTCGCCGTCAGGAGACTCCGTGGGAGGGAGATATGTAAACACTTTGCACAGCTTCTGAACGCTGAGTCACTGCCTCGCTGACCGTCCCCCCAAGTTCCCACCATTTTGTCATGCTTTCCGTTTCCATCACAGCTCCCGTTTCCATTATTTTATCATTTGATTTATTTATTGGAGTTACTGGATAATTCTTCATATCAGATTCGTTTTCTTTTTTAGGTTGCTAATAAATATTGTTATTGTTATTAGACTATGATCAAGTACCCACATCACCGAGATATCCACTCACTGAGTAGTGATCTCTCTCTCTCTCTCTCTCTCTCTCTCTCTCTCTCTCTCTCTCTCTCTCTCTGAATGAAGTGAATATTTATTTTTTCGATAAAAAAATAGCATGTATAGTTATTATGGATGTACTCGATCATAGTCTAATAACAATAACAATATTTAGTTGCAACCTAAAAAAAATCGGACATGAAGAATTATCTATAAATCCAATAAATAAATCCGAACAATCTGGTACCGGTACCGTACCGTTTAGCTGGTACCGTTAGTACCGGTACCTGCCCACCCCTAAACTGTCTGCCAGGTGAAAGCAACAGCACACGCCGAGGCCCGAGCAGCATCCCTTCTGGCCCTGCCCAACCAGCCCCCTAAAACACCCCAGAAGAAGAAGACGACGAAGGCTCCACACCCACGGGCCAGCGCTGGGGACCTGCTGGCCAGCGACACCCTCAGCCCCAACACTGCCAGGACAACACCTCCACCACCGCCGCCGGGAAGTCTTAACCTTCTCATGCAGCAGAAGTAGGTAAGCTTCTCCTTGACAGAGTGGAATCAAAGGCTCTTCGTCTCATCAGCTCTCCTCCTCATACTGATAGTCTTCTACCTCTCAAATTCCGCCGCCATGTTGGCTCTCTATCTTCTATCGATATTTTCATGCTGACTGCTCTTCTGAACTTGCTAACTGCATGCCTCCCCTCCTCCCGCGGCCCCGCTGCACAAGACTTTCTACTCATGCTCATCCCTATACTGTCCAAACCCATTATTCAAGAGTTAACCAGCATCTTCACTCTTTCATCCCTCACGCTGGTAAACTCTGGAACAATCTTCCTTCATTCCTTCACTTGAGACCTGATATCATCTCTAATTTCCTCCTTCAGATTCTTGACATCACTGTTGATCTCCTCTAAGGCCTCGGTGGTTTTAGTTTCCAGGGCATCCATACGTCTTTCTACTTTATCCTGTCTCTTGGATGTGTTGGTTACTTGTTTGAACAATTTCCCCGCAACAATATCGCATTTGGTACAATACCAGTGAATCTTACTTACTTGATTGCTGCTCAGGAAATTATACACTGCCTCAGTGACCTCCTCACACTTTATGTGGTGCCACATTTCACATAGTTCACAGCCTAGAGCCTTGTCTTCCTCACCAACCTTAACCTTACAGACTGGGCATGTGTCTGTTTGTTTATCTGCGTCGCTATCGTCTGCCCCTGTCAGCTGATCATCCCCGCCCCCAGCCGCAAGGCTTGTTTTGCCAGATCCAACAGTATCCTTGGTTTTTGTGGCCGCCTGCTTACTAGACGGATTATTCTTCGAACGATTCATTCTTATGGCAATATTACTATTGGAGAATTCCTTCACTTTTACAGAGCTCTCACGGGCACGTCCACCCTCGACCACGACCATGGACCCTAGGCCGCCGGTGTGTGGAGGAAAAGACAACAAGGAAAGAACGAGGACAACAGCAACACACTCAGCTTCCGCAAAGGTTGGGGCCGCCTCACCTGCAGGGCTGGACAGCAGCATGAGTGGCCAGGACAAGCAGGAGCAGACTGCTGCAGGGGGCAGGAGGGTCAGTGGTCACCAGATGAAGCAACTTGCTGCTGGCAACTCCAGCAACAAAGGAGAGAGGAAGTTTGTGTGTCTGGAGTGTGGAAAAGAATTAACCACAAGGCATGGCCTCAGATATCACACCCTTACACACACTGGTGTGAAGAACTATGAATGTAAGGGATGTGGGAAACAATTCATCCAGAAGAGTCACCTTGATAGACACACCCTTACACACACTGGTGTGAAGAACTATGAATGTAAGGAATGTGGAAAAAAATTCAACCGGAAGGGTAGCCTTGATACACACACCCTTACACACACTGGTGTGAAGAACTATGAATGTAAGAAATGTGGGAAAAAATTCATCCTGAAGAGTCACCTTGATAGACACACCCTTACACACACTGGTGTGAAAAACTATGAATGTAAGGAATGTGGGAAAAAATTCATCCAGAAGAGTACCCTTGATACACACACCCTTACACACACTGGTGTGAAGAACTATGAATGTAAGGAATGTGGGAAAAAATTCACCCTGAAGGGTAACCTTGATAGACACACCCTTACACACACTGGTGTGAAGAATTTTGAATGTAAGGAATGTGGGAAAAAATTCATCCTGAAGGGTAACCTTGATAGACACACCCTTACACACACTGGTGTGAAGAACTATGAATGTAAGGAATGTGGGAAAAAATTCATCCTGAAGGGTAACCTTGATACACACACCCTTACACACACTGGTGTGAAGAACTATGAATGTAAGGAATGTGGGAAAAAATTCATCCTGAAGAGTACCCTTGATAGACACACCCTTACACACACTGGTGTGAAGAACTATGAATGTAAGGAATGTGGGAAAAAATTCATCCGGAAGAGTCACCTTGATACACACACCCTTACACACACTGGTGTAAAAAGCCATGAGTGTGAAGAGTGCGGGAAGAGGTTCAGTGTGAAGCAGGCACTCAATCGACATGTCTTCAGGCACTATGGCCTTAGAGAGTTCAAGTGTGATGTTTGTGGAAAGCTCTTTAAGACAAAGAGAGACATTGCCAGGCACATGAAGATCCACTTCTGAAGTGTGTCAGTCTACAGTAGTTATAGTGACCAAGGTAGGGAAGGGGATGGGAGGGAGAGGAAGGGGAGGAAGAGGAAGGGAAGGAAATCCCAAGGAAGGAAAAGGGAGAGTAATGTGGTGTGGCAGGGTGTGGTGTGGTGTGGCTGGGTATGGTGTATGGTGTGGCTGGGTATGGTGTGTGGTGTGACTGGGTGTGGTGTGTGTTGGGGCTGGGTATGGTGTGGTGTGTGGTGCGGCTGGGTATGGTGTGGTGTGGTGTGTGGTGCGGCTGGGTATGGTGTGGTGTGGTGTGTCGTGCGGCTGGGTGTGGTGTGTGGTGCAGCTCGGTTTGGTGTGGTATGTGGTGTGATTGGGTATGGTGTGGTGTGTGGTGTGATTGGGTATGGTGTGGTGTGGTGTGTGGTGTGGCTGGGTATGGTGTGGTGTGGTGTGTGGTGCGGCTGGGTGTGGTGTGGTGTGGGAGGATTTGACTCGGCGACTTTTTTTTACCTCGCTGTTGGTGGTGTTTGCAGAAGGACAAGCAGGACCCGGACGGTGACATCATTATGAGGCTTGAGTACGGTCTCCTGAACTCCTCGTCCCTGGAGCTGATTGGTGAGTTGGCGACCCTGTTTTTTCTTTGTTCGCATGTCTCTCTGTCTCTATCTCTGGTTGTGGCTTTTAATTGATGGGTCTGTCTATGTCTGTGTCTCTGGATGTTTTATTTGCTTCTCATTTTCTCTCTCTCTGTCTGGGTCTCTCTTTGTCTTTGTCTGTCTCTGTTTTTCTCTCATTTTCTCTCCCTGTGTGTCTCTGTCTCTCTGGATGTTTTATTTGCTTCTCATTTTCTCTGTCTGTCTGTCTGTCTGTCTCTCTGTGTCTTTGTCTGTCTCTGTCTCTCTCTGGATTTCTGTAGCTTTTCGTGATGGTTGTTTTTTTCTGTTTTTATTTTCTCTGTGTCTGTCTCTGTTTGCGTCTCTGTGTCTTTCTTTGTCTGTCTCTATCTCTCTGGATTTCTGTAGCTTTTAGTGCTAATGGTTGTTTTATCTACTTCTCATTTTCTCTGTGTCTGTCTCTTTGGTAGTATTGCTTTCCTTCTCTTTCTCTACTTATCCCTGTTTCATTTTCCTCCGTTCTCATTTTTTGTTCTCTTTCTGTTCTTATGTCTTATTTTTTCACCGTTTTCCTTTCATTCTTTTCGTTTTTCATTTCTCTCTTCCTCTCCTTGTCTTAGTTTTCCCTTTTCATTTCTTCTTCTTCCTTTTGCTGTCTCATTTTCTCTGTGTCTGGCTCTCTGGATTTCTGTAGCTTTTATTTATTTATTTATTTTTACAACAAAGGAGACGGCTCAAGGGCAACAAAAAGTGCATAGAAAAAAAAGGCCCGCTACTCACCGCTGCCATAATAGACGAAAGTAAAGAGTGGCCAAGAGAGAGGTCAATTTGTGGTGGAGAGGTGTCTTGATAATGGCTGTTTTATGTCTACTTCTCATTTGGTCTCTGTCTGTCTCTATCTCTGGGTTTCTGTAGCTTGTTGTGATAGTTCTCTTTCTTCAACCATCTTAACGGCCCCAAAATTTCTTCTGATGAGAGTATGAGGTCAGCCTCTGAGGACAGGTGACACTCTCTCTCTCTCTCTCTCTCTCTCTCTCTCTCTCTCTCTCTCTCTCTTCTGGAAAAACAAATTGAATAGGTAACCTGGTGCGCACTTTCTCCGCAGAGCAACCCACGTGTACCTCCCCAGTCCAATGGTGAGCCTGGCGCCGCCCCTCGTGGTCTTCCAGCCTCCTCACCAGTGCATCTTCCGCTCCTCCGAGCTTGTGTATAACTTGACCAACCAGTGATGAGGTGAGTGAGGGAAGGGAACAGAAGGGAAGGGAGAGAAAAGGAAGAGAAGGTTAAGAAAGGGAAGGGAAGGTTAAGGAAGGGAAGAGAAGGGAAGGTCAAGGAAGGGAAGGGAAGGTCAAGGAAGGGAAGGGAAGAGAAGGGAAGGTCAAGGAATGGAAGAACATAAGAACATAAGAACGTAGGAGTCTCCAAGAGGCCGGTAGGCCTGTACAAGGCAGCTCCTTTGAACCTAAGCTCTCGTGTATCTAACCCCACCTAATATCGCTGTCCATGAATTTATCTAATCTATTTTTGATTAGAAGAAGAGAAGAGAAAGAAAGGGAAGGGAAGAGAGAGGAAAGGAAAGGGAAGAGAGGAGAAGGGAATGGAAGGTCAAGGAAGGAAAGGGAAGGGAGTGGAATGAAAGGGAAGGGAAGGGAGAGAAAGATAAGGGAAGGGAGAGGAATCAGAATCAGAAACTTTATTTCCATTTTATACAATGGTTATTCTTTACAGGCTTAAAACTATTGATCATAGTATATAGAGTGGACCCCCCCCCCCCCAAGGCGGGGACTCTGAGGCAGGATGAAGGTGCGCCATTTTGAAATTTGGGAAAAGATGTCTACATAGTTTGTCTATTTTTGATCTGTTGTCTGTCTGGAAAGCCTTACCTAACATCTCCTAACTTAACCTATCCTCCCTTACCCTAGCCAAGAAGTCACCCGCCGCAGCCGCCGAAGGGAAGGACGGAGGAACAGCCGCCAACTCCATCGCTGGCGGCTCCACGTCTACTCTCGTCTCCTCCTCCTCCTCCTCCTCTCTCAACATGGACGGTCGAAAAAGGATGTTTAGTGTGGAGGTGTTTGATTGGGGTATGTGGGTTGGTGTTTATAATTTCATTTGTGTGTGTGTGTGTGTGTGTGTGTGTGTGTGTGTGTGTGTGTGTGTGTGTGTGTGTGTGTGTGCTACCCTTCCCTCCCTCCCTCACCCCAATGTTTGTCTCTAGGTGTTTGTAGGCGATAAGATGACCTTTCAACACACCTTCTTTCTTTCCTTTATTCTTTCCCTCTTTACAACGTTATTGTAAGTATACGTAACCTTAAACTAATGAAATACAAGTTACGTGAACCCTACCCTCGAGATATGTTATTTTGATCTCTGTACGTATAGGCAAGATTACGTCTCTTAAACTAACGATATATAAGTTATGTCAACCTTAACCTGCGAGGTGTTTGTATAAGTAATCTCATTTCACTGGTATGTTTGTATAAGTAACCTCAATTCACTGGTATGTTTGTATAAGTAACCTCAATTCACTGGTATGTTTGTATAAGTAACCTCAATTCACTGGTATGTTTGTATAAGTAACCTCAATACACTGGTATGTTTGTATAAGTAACCTCAGTTCACTGGTATGTTTGTCTAAGTAACCACAATTCACTGGTATATTTGTATAAGTAACCTCAATTCACTGGTATATTATAAGTAACCTCATTTCATTTCATATGTTACCTTGATCTGTATGTATAGGGAAGATTATGTCATTTAAACTGATGGAATATAATTTGTCAACCTTACTTACGAGATGTTTCTATAAGTAACTTCAATTCACACTTTGATCTCTGTACGTCGAGGCAAGGTTACGTCAGCCCAGCACTCACTGTTTGCTTATTTCTCGTCTTTACGTAGACGTAACATTACGATCCTTATATTGTTGTAGGACTTGTGTTGTGGAGAGGAAGTATTGCTATAGGACTTGTGTTGTGGAGAGGAAGTATTGCTGTAGGACTTGTGTTGCGGAGAGGGAGTATTGCTATAGGACTTGTGTTGTGGAGAGGAAGTATTGCTGTAGGACTTGTGTTGTGGAGAGGAAGTATTGCTATAGGACTTGTGTTGTGGAGAGGAAGTATTGCTGTAGGACTTATGTTGTGGAGAGGAAGTATTGCT
Organism: Eriocheir sinensis; assembly: GCF_024679095.1. Lineage (NCBI taxonomy): Eukaryota > Metazoa > Arthropoda > Malacostraca > Decapoda > Varunidae > Eriocheir > Eriocheir sinensis. The sequence goes on from NC_066565.1 coordinate 7,392,696, forward strand.
ATAGGACTTGTGTTGTGGAGAGGAAGTATTGCTGTAGGACTTGTGTTGCAGAGAGGAAGTATTGCTGTAGGACTTGTGTTGTGGAGAGGAAGTATTGCTGTAGGACTTGTGTTGTGGAGAGGAAGTATAGCTGTAGGACTTGTGTTGTGGAGAGGAAGTATTGCAGTAGGACTAGTGTTGCAGAGAGGAAGTATTGCTGTAGGACTTGTGTTGTGGAGAGGAAGTATTGCTATAGGACTTGTGTTGTGGAGAGGAAGTATTGTTGTAGGACTTGTGTTGTGGAGAGGAAGTATTGCTGTAGGACTTGTGTTGTGGAGAGGAAGTATTGCTGTAGGACTTGTGTTGTGGAGAGGAAGTATTGCTGTAGGACTTGTGTTGTGGAGAGGAAGTATTGCTGTAGGACTTGTGTTGTGGAGAGGAAGTATTGCTGTAGGACTTGTGTTGCGGAGAGGAAGTATTGCTGTAGGACTTGTGTTGTGGAGAGGAAGTATTACTGTAGGACTTGTGTTGTGGAGAGGAAGTATTGCTATAGGACTTGTGTTGTGGACAGACAAACAACATAATATAATCTGATAAGGGAAGTAAGAGTGTTATAAAAATTGCAACAGTTTGTCAGAAAGGCCTATTTTTAACCCCTTGACTGTGGATTTCCTACAAGAAGACATCACCAAGCTTTAGGAGTGGAACAAAAAGTGGCTGCTACAATGCAAAGATGAAAAATGTAAAGTCCTGAACCTTGGGAGGGGATATCCAGCACACCAATACCGCATGGGAAACACTCCACTATCCACCACAGAGGGAGAGAAAGACCTGGGAGTGTATGTTACCAGGCTACCAGTGAAGGGATATCCAGCACACCAATACCACATGGGAAACACTCCACTATCCACCACAGAGGCAGAGAAAGACCTGGGAGTGTATGTTACCAGGCTACCACTGAAGGGATATCCAGCACACCAATACCACATGGGAACCACTCCACTATCCACCACAGAGGGAGAGAAAGACCTGGGAGTGTATGTTACCAGGCTACCAGTGAAGGGATATTCAGCACACCAATACCACATGGGAAACACTCCACTATCCACCACAGAGGCAGAGAAAGACCTGGGAGTGTATGTTACCAGGCTACCACTGAAGGGATATCCAGCACACCAATACCACATGGGAACCACTCCACTATCCACCACAGAGGCAGAGAAAGACCTGGGAGTGTATGTTACCAGGCTACCACTGAAGGGATATCCAGCACACCAATACCACATGGGAAACACACCAATATCCACCACAGAGGCAGAGAAAGACCTGGGAGTGTATGTTGCCAGGCTACCAGTGAAGGGATATCCAGCATACCAATACCACATGGGAAACGCACCACTATCCACCACAGAGGCAGAGAAAGACCTGGGAGTGTATGTTACCAGGCTACCACTGAAGGGATATCCAGCACACCAATACCACATGGGAAACACTCCACTATCCACCACAGAGGCAGAGAAAGACCTGGGAGTGTAAGTTACCAGGCTACCAGTGAAGGGATATCCAACATACCAATACCACATGGGAAACACTCCACTATCCACCACAGAGGCAGAGAAAGACCTGGGATTATATGTAACCAGGCTACCAGTGAAGGGATATCCAGCACACCAATACCACATGGGAAACACTCCAATATCCACCACAGAAGTAGAGAAAGACCTGGGAGTGTATGTTACCAGGCTACCAGTGAAGGGATATCCAGCACACTGATACCACATGGGACACACTTCACTATCCACCACAGAGGCAGAGAAAGACCTTGGAGTGTATGTTACCAGGCTACCAGTGAAGGAATATCCAGCACACCAATACCACATGGGAAACACTCTACTATCCACCACAGAGGCAGAGAAAGACATGGGAGTGTATGTTACCAGGCTACCACTGAAGGAATATCCAGCACACCAATACCACATGGGAAACACGCCACTATCCACCACAGAGGTAGAGAAAGACCTGGGAGTGTATGTTACCAGGCTACCAGTGAATGGATATCCAGCACACCAATACCACATGGGTAACACTCCACTATCCACCACAGAGGCAGAGAAAGACCTGGGATTATATGTTACCAGGCTACCAGTGAAGGGATATCCAGCACACCAATACCACATGGGAAACACTCCACAATCCACCACAGAGGCAGAGAAAGGCCTGGGAGTATAATTATGTTACCAGGCTACCAGTGAAGGGATATCCAGCACACCAGTACCACATGGGAAACACTCCACTTTCCACCACAGAGGCAGAGAAAGACCTGGGAGTGTATGTTACCAGGCTACCAGTGAAGGGATATCCAGCACACCGATACCACATGGGAAACACTTCACTATCCACCACAGAGGCAAAGAAAGACCTTGGAGTGTATGTTACCAGGCTACCAGTGAAGGGATATCCAGCACACCAATACCACATGGGAAACACGCCAATATCCACCACAGAGGCAGAGAAAGACCTGGGAGTGTGTGTTATGAGGCTACCAGTGAAGGGATATCCAGCACACCAATACCACATGGGAAACACTCCAATATCCACAACAGAGGCAGAGAAAGACCTGGGAGTGTATGTTACCAGGCTACCAGTGAAGGGATATCCAACATACCAACACCACATAGGAAACACTCCACTATCCACCACAGAGGCAGAGAAAGACCTGGGATTATATTTTACCAGGCTACCAGTGAAGGGATATCCAGCACACCAATACCACATGGGAAACACTCCAATATCCACCACAGAAGTAGAGAAAGACCTGGGAGTGTATGTTACCAGGCTACCAGTGAAGGGATATCCAGCACACTGATACCACATGGGACACACTTCACTATCCACCACAGAGGCAGAGAAAGACCTTGGAGTGTATGTTACCAGGCTACCAGTGAAGGGATATCCAGCACACCAATACCACATGGGAAACACTCCAATATCCACCACAGAGGCAGAGAAAGACCTGGGAGAGTATGTTACCGAGCTACCACTAAAGGAATATCTAGCACACCAATACCACATGGGAAACACGCCAATATCCACCACAGAGGCAGATAAAGACCTGGGAGTGTATGTTACCAGGCTACCAGTGAAGGGATCTCCAGCACACAAATACCACATAGGAAACACTCCACTATCCACCACAGAGGCAGAGAAAGACCTGGGAGTGTATGTTACCAGGCTACCAGTGAAGGGATATCCAGCACACCAATACCACATGGGTAACACTCGACAATCCACCACAGAGGCAGAGAAAGACCTGGGAGTGTATGTTACCAGGCTACCAGTGAAGGGATATCCAGCACACCAATACCACATGGGTAACACTCGACAATCCACCACAGAGGCAGAGAAAGACCTTGGAGTGTATGTTACCAGGCTACCAGTGAAGGGATACCCAACATACCAATACTACATGGGAAACACTCCACTATCCACCACAGAGGCAGAGAAAGACCTGGGATTATATGTCACCAGGCTACCAGTGAAGGGATATCCAGCACACCAATACCACATGGGAAACACTCCACTATCTACCACAGAGGCAGAGAAAGGCCTGGGAGTATAATTATGTTACCAGGCTACCAGTGAAGGGATATACAGCACACCAATACCACATGGGAAACACTCCACTATCCACCATACAGGCAGAGAAAGGCCTTGGAGTGTATGTTACCAGGCTACTGGTGAAGGGATATCCAGCACACCAATACCACATGGGAAACACTCCACTATCCACCATAGAGGCAGAGAAAGTCCTAGGAGTGTATGTTACCAGGCTACCAGTGAAGGGATATCCAGCACACCAGTACCACATGGGAAACACTCCACTATCCACCACAGAGGCAGAGAAAGGCCTGGGAGTGTATGTTACCAGGCTACCAGTGAAGGGATATCCAGCACACCAGTACCATATGGGAAACACTCCACTATCCACAACAGAGGCAGAGAAAGGCCTGGGAGTATAATTATGTTACCAGGCTACCAGTGAAGGCAAAATCAAAATTTTTTTTTTTTTTTTTTTTTTTTTTTTTTACATGTGGCCTACAGCGCCGGTAGGCTAATCCATATGAGCCTGATGGTCGGCCCTAGCCCGTCATGGCGCAGGCAATTGTTTATAGTGGTGCCATTATTATTATTGGCTCATGCTGCCCCCCGGAGCTCATTCTTGATTCCACTTGTGCTGCAGAGTTTCTTCTACCGTCCGGGTTGATAGGTGGTCTTCAGGACAGCATGTGGGTAGTCTTAGGCCACTTGGCGGTGACTGAAAAATCCCATGTGGTTAGCGGCGGATTCGAACCATCATGGACAACGCACCGAATGCGAGGCTGGCACGCTAACCACTCAGCCACTGCCTCCCCTGAATGTATGCCTACATTTTTTTTTATGGTAAAGGAAACAGCTGAGGGCAGTAAATGAAGCAGGAGTCACATCACGGCAGCCACTATAAATAAAGTTCGCCCGTTCCGCTAATGGGCTGGGGCCGTCCAAGAGGGCCTACTGGTTCTACAGGCAGACGGGATAGACAGGAAGCTGATGAGAAAATAGAATTCCCAAACCAATTCTGGTGTGTGTCTTTATGCATGTGTGTGTGTGTGTGTGTGTGTGTGTGTGTGTGTGTGTGTGTGTGTGTGTGTGTGGACTAGAACAAACAAACAAAAAACATAGACCAATAGTTACATTAGGAAGACATACTCAAAAAGGAAAAAAACTTATTCATGGAAACCAACAAGGAAAGGTTAGATACTGAGGAAGGGAGGAAGAACAAAGGGGTGGAATAAGATAACATGTGCTTGTGTGCTTAGAACTGAGTGTTGGAAGATCAAGACAGGAAGGAAGGGCATGATTGCAGGCTGCTGGAAAATACAATACAATACATTACGATAGATTACAGTATGGAAAGTATGTACCTGCCTCTAATAGTACATACTGAGGATGATATGTAGCTACTTCTTCCATCCTCACAATTAATACAGGAAGGAAGGGCATGATTGCAGGCTGCTGGAAAATACAATACAATACATTATGATAGATTACAGTATGGAAAGTATGTACCTGCCTCTAATAGTATATACAGAGGATGATATGTAGCTACTTCTTCCATCCTCACAATTAATATAGGAAGGAAAGGCATGATTGCAGGCTGCTGGAAAGTACAAAAAGATACATTGCAATAGATTACATCATGGAATAATAGTGTGTAGCTATACTAATACAGAGGATAATATGTAGCTACTTCTTCCATCCTCACAACGAAGGCAGCATTTCCAGACAGTAAGTAACAGCATAATCGCAAACCTCTGGAAGATACAAAGTGGCACAAAGTGAAAACATAATTGGAAGCTGCTGCTGGAAATTACGAAAAGGACATTACGAGATGAAACACAACAGACCAGCGTGCTTCCTCCTTCCTCTGAATTATGGCAAAATCTCTTGGACAGGAACTGAAAAGAAAATGACAAACTGTTGGAAAAATACAAAGAACTACTGGGAAAGAAATGGATGCAAGGTGATAGATTATGTTATGAAATGGGAAAATAATACATGAGCTAACTGTCCCTTCCCCTGAATAGAGACACATAAGGTAATGCCAAAAAAATAAAGACACTAGACCAGTGGCTCCCAAACTTTTCACATGATGCCCCCTATTGATTTATAAGAAATCCTCACGCCCCACATCATTTGTTACTCCTTCGTGTGTGTGTGTGTGTGTGTGTGTGTTTATTTCTTGCAAAACTGGAATTTTTGGTAGATGGAATCACGCCCTCTCTTTACTTAGCTCACGCCCCCCAGATTGGGAACCACTGCACCAGACGATAGATTGTCACGAAATAGGGCAATGATATGTGGGGTCATCAGTACAGGTGTGGGGTCATCAGAGCAGGTGTAGGGTTGGCAGGGCAGGTGTGGGCCCATCAAGGATTATTGTCAGGACAGGTGTGGGGCTGTCATGGCAGGTGTGGGATTTTCAGGGCAGGTGTGAGGATGTCAGGGCAGGTGTGGGATTGTCAGGCCAGGTGTGGGGCTGTCAGGGCAGGTGTGGTGTCATCAGTGCAGGTTTGGGGTCGTCAGGGTAGGTGTGGGGCCATCATGGAAGGTGTTGGATCGTCAGGGCAGGTGTGGGGCTTTCAAAGCAGGTGTGAGGATTTCAGGGCAGGTGTGGGATTGTCAGAGCAGGTTTGGGGCTGTCAGGGCAGGTGTGGTCTCGTCAAGGCAAGTGTGGGTGTGTCAGGGCTGGTGTTGTGTCATCAGTGCAGGTTTGGGGTCGTCACGGTAGGTGTGGGCCCATCATGGGAGGTGTTGGATCGTCACGGCAGGTGTGGGGCCGTCATACTCACAGATACTCACAGATGACTTCTGGAAGAGGCCCCTTCAGGCCTGTGACTCCAGTTCCAAACTTACTATATCCTGGTCTGGGTGCCGGACGCGCTGGCCAGCTTCAATACTTGCTCTGTGAGGGCAGATATGTGGGGCCATACGTCAATGCAGGTGTGGGTTGTCAAGGCAGGTGTGGGGCCGTACATCACGGCAGGTGTGGGACTGTCAGGGCAGGTATTTGGCCGTCATGGCAGGTGTGGGACAGTCAGGGCGGGTGTGGGGGCATCATGGCAGGTGTGGGACTGTCAGGGCAGGTGTTGGGCCGTCATGGCAGGTGTGGGACAGTCAGGGCAGGTGTGGGGCCGTCATGGCAGGTGTGGGACTGTCAGGGCAGGTGTTGGGCCGTCACGGCAGGTGTGGAACTGTCAGGGCAGGTGTTGGGCCGTCAGGGCAAGTGTGCGATCGTGAGGGCAGGTGTGGCCGTGTAGGGCCGTCATGGCAGGTGTGGGACTGTCCAGGCAGGTGTGGGGCCGTCATGGCAGGTGTGTGACTGTCAGGGCAGGTACGTGTTGGGCGGTCATGGCAGGTGTGCGACTGTCAGGGCAGGTGTGGGGCCATCGGGGCAGGTGTGCGATCGTCAGCGCAGGTGTGGGGGCATCAGGGCAGGTGTGGGGCCGTCATGGCAGGTGTGGGACTGTCAGGGCAGGTGTGGGGCTGCCAGGGCAGGCGTGTGCATGGGGCCGTCAGGGCAGGTGTGTTGCCGTCATGGTGCCTTCCTGTGGTCAGGGGCCGTCTGTCTTGCCCATAATTGCGCCCCAACCTTACCTATGACACACACCCGTGTAAGGCATTGTGCTGCCAAAACATGTGTGTGTATTGTACGCAGGAAATGACGAACCCCCCAACCTTACGTACCCTTATACCCGTATAATGCACTGCACTGCCAGATTCGTGTTGCCTTGGGTACCTGGCTATACAGTAACCAGCAGATAACATTATTACGTCTGATGTGGAAATATATTTACAATTTGTATCGTTTGTGGTCCAATGTAGCGTGTTTGAGGCTCGTGCGTGTAGCGGAAAGTTCCAGTTGGCAACACTGCCAGGTGACAACAACAACACGCGCCGAGGCCCGAGCAGCATCCCTTCTGGCCCTGCCCAACCAGCCCCCTAAAACACCCCAGAAGAAGAAGACGACGAAGGCTCCACACCCACGGGCCAGCGCTGGGGACCTGCTGGCCAGCGACACCCTCAGCCCCAACACTGCCAGGACAACACCTCCACCACCGCCGCCGGGAAGTCTTAACCTTCTCATGCAGCAGAAGTAGGTAAGCTGTCCTGCACAAGACAGGCCGCCCTCCACTCATAAGAACATAAGAACATAGGGAAACTGCAAGAGGCCGGGTGGCCTACACAGGGCAGCTCCAGAATCCCCCCCACTACTCACGATGGGTGAGGTGTAGTTACAGGGGTTACAGGTAGAGGCTTGATCCTCGTTATACCGGCGGTACTAGGCACGCATCCAGTACCCCGTCACCCTACTGCACCCACACCTCACTGCCACCTGTCGTCCTCGTCCATGTAGCTATCCAGGGTTAAGATTCGTTTTAGGTCCGTGCCAGTATCTCATTACCTACCTTATGAAACATCAGTATCTCTTCATATATCTTTTCGGCAAAACTTAAGAATAACCACTACAAACCAATATTCGTAGTAATTTAGCACGTGAAAGAATTATCATTATAATGCATTTTCGTATACGTTTTACCTTGGGGAGGGGCCAGGGGGGCAAGCCTCTTTAATTATAGAGTTAGGTGGCTTGGATTTTCTAAGTCCATTGTTATTGTTTCACAACCGCCTCTATACACAGACTGAGCCTCATACCTGCCTTGCAGTGCACCCTACAAACTAGTTCCTAAGTCAGTAATATCCAAAATGCGCATGGATTATAACAATTTCGGACAAAAACGGTCTTTTAAGAGTTTTACGTTATTTTTTCTCTATATTAAAGCAACTAATGCCGCAGCTATTTGTATTTTCTAATACATTCGTAAAATATTACTACCGAGGGTATCAGCGGCAGCACCTAACGGTGGGTTCCTGAAGTCAGTTGTTTTCAAGCCGCCATAATGGATGGAAGGCCCGACACTCACTCCCTCAAAATATCAGTCTACTTTACCTTTCGGTAAGTGTTAACTGAGTATTTAACCTCTTTATTGGTGTGCATGTAGGTTGACAAAAGGACCGATTACTATCCCAGTACCGGGTCCAACAAAGACACGGGCGTGTCATGTGTCACATGGTGTGACAAGCACGTGTCAGAAAACAAACGGATATTGTTCAATGCGAGATACTTTTAGTGGAGTTTGAGTAAAATGGAGGCCAGGGTCATACGTAGCAGTCGGTAAGTCACTCCCGCGTCAATTAACAGCAGGAGCGTCAGTTCGATCTGGATGACAGCTGTCACAAATCTGTTTTATTTTGTACCTTAAACTACTCGGTAAAAATTATCTAGCATCAACTTACAAGAAGTGGACGGGTTAACCATCAGTATTGTACCATATGTAATTATGAAACATGACATTTCCCAAGAGTTGCTCGACTACGATTGGGGTGGTGGGGTGGGGGTTCAACTACGCTGACCATCCAATTGCACACCCTACACTCGTCAACAGACCCGCTGCGGCGGCTGCTACGTTATATAGCCTATAGGAATAGATTAAAAGAGTATACGTTAGGGAATTTCCTTTCTTTAGAGATTAGGGATTTTTCCCGATTTTGGGGATTTTTGTAGGGACATTTTGAAAGCCCATTTTTCAGTGATTTGGCCGTCCACCAAAACCACTGTTCCCTACAGGGATTAATCGAGCTAACGACCACCAAAACCACAGCTCCCTAAAGGGATTAATCGAGCTAACGCCGCCGCCGCAAAATAGCTCGCATTCATTACCTGCCGTATGAAGCATCACTAGGTCTTCATATATTTTTTTTCTACAAACGTTTGGTTAGCGACGGTACGCTTGGTTAGCAACGGTGCGCTTGGTTAGCGTTGGTATGCTTGGTTAGCGATGGTACGCTTGGTTAGCGATGGTACGCTTGGTTAGCGATGGTACGCTTGGTTAGCGATGGTATGCTTGGTTAGCGACTAGCCCACGCATGTGAGACCAGGTCCACCACGCGTGGTTATTTTTTTTTTTAGAACACGCAGCCCAACGGCTGCCGTGCTGAGGGCCGGGTATAGCCCGGGCCTGTTCAGCCCTAGTCCCGGATGACCTTGAGTCATGGCTCAGGGCTGTTTTGTGGTGGTTACCGATGGTATGCTAGGTTAGCGATTACCCCACGCATGTGACTATACGGTAGGGAATCTCCTTACTTTCGAGACATGGGAATTTTTCCTGATTTAGGGATTTTTCTAGGGAAATTTTGGAAGGCCATTTTTCAGTGATATGGGCTCCCCCCCCCCAATACCCCGGTTCCCCACAGTTCCCCAGGCTTGTCTTGGGGGATTGGGGGGGCTGGGGTGGTGGAGGGGGTGGAGTGGTGATTCTTAAGATTTACCGTTTGGTTGGAGTAGTTTAAATATCCTCCCCGGCCCTAAACCCTCTGCGAGCTATTTTACGGCTGCGGCGGCTGGAGCGTCGCCATGCCAGCACCAGGAGGCGACGCGCTTCCGTAAACATTATCCCCTATTTTCAAGAGTAAAAAAAAAGTCCTTAAATTGGATTTTCAAAGCGTTTCCATGACTGTTGAAGGTTTGTAGAAAAGATATATGAAGAGATACTGAGGTTTCTTAAAGTAGATTATGAGATACTGGCACGGACCTAATACGAATCTTTACCCTATCCAGTCTACTCTTAAAACAAGCTATCGTCCCTGCACTAACTATGTGATTGCTGAGTCTATTCTATTCCCCCACCACCCTATTACTAAACCAATGCTTGCCTATATCTCCTAAATCTATACTTTTCTAATTTAAATCCATTGCTGCGAGTTCTATCCTGCTGGCTAATTCTCAGTACTTTACTTATATCGCCTTTGTTGTAACCCTTGACCCATTTGAATACTTCTATCAGATCTTCCCGCACTCTTCGGCTCTCTAGTGAATGTAAGTTTAGATGTTTCAGCCTATTTTGATATGGGAGGTTCCTCAGCCCCTGAATCATCTTGGTCATCCTCCTCTGAACTGAGTCTAGCAAGTTGATGTCCATTCTGTAGAGGCAGCTCCTTTGACCCTAAGGTCCCGTGTATCTAACCCCACCTAATATCGCTGTCCATGAATTTATCTAGTCTATTTTTGAATGTGACAATTGTATTGGCACTCACCACGTGACTGCTTAGCCTATTCCACTCATCCAGCACCCTGTTTGTAAACCAATTTTTGCCTGTGTCCCTGTTGAATCTGAATTTATCCAGTTTAAACCCATTACTTCGTGTCCTACCCGGTTCTCTTACCAACAAAACCTTATGAATGTCTCCTTTATTAAAGCCCTTCATCCATTTATAAACCTCGATCATGTCTCCATGCACCCTTCGCCTTTCTAGAGAATGCAAGTTTAACTGTTTGAGTCTTCCCTTGTATGGCAAGTTTCTCAACCCCTGAATCATCTTAGCCATCCTCCTCTGCACCGATTCTAACATTTTGATATCCATTCTATAGTAAGGTGACCAGAACTGAACCGCATAGTCAAGATGAGGTCTAACTAATGCTAAATATAGTTTGAGGAAGACTTCGGGGCTTTTGTTGCTTACGCTCCTTGAAATAAATCCCAGTACCCTATTTGCTCGATATCTAGCTTGAATGCATTGTGCCCTTGGACGGAGATCAGAGCTCACTAAGACCCCTAAATCCCTCTCGCACCCAGACCTGCTTTTGAGAGTGTCATTTAAGCAATAGTTATGTGAGGGGTTGTTCCTACCGACCGTCAGAATACTGCACTTCCCTACATTGAACTCCATCTGCCATTTATCCACCCAGTCATACAATCTGTTGAGTTCACCCTGGAGAATACTAGCGTCCTGATCCGACTCAATTACTCTACCAATCTTGGTATCATCTGCAAATTTACTAACATCACTACCATAGCTGGGCACGATAACAGAAAACCTTATAACCGATAACTGATAATGAAAAACCTTAACGGTGATAACCGATATTCGTTAAATGGAGACACAAATATAGTCGATAACCGATACCCGATATAAATCCACAATTCCGATACTAGCTTGTGATAAGTCCGATAGGCGAAAACGATACTATATTGATATTTCAAATAAAAAACATAGGTGAATTCAAATTTTCGTTATCCGTATTTTAGAAAACTTACAAAACCTGAAAACCACACGTTGACACGTACATATGGACGGTAATACTAGAACGTTGAAACGGTGTTGTGTTATTTGGCGTCACCGTTAAAGCTGGCGCTTTGTTTACAAACACTGGTCGCCGTGAACTGCATGCTCAGACCAGCAGCGTGAATTTGTACAGTCTCACAAAGCTTTAAACCGTAATTAAGAGTTGCTGGAAGGCTGAATCAGATATACAGTACCACTACCACCATCCTCGCTGTTTCTAGAACGACACTCGATCTGTACTAGTTGTATTTATATGTACAGAGTGTCGTTCTTGAAACAGCGAGATGGTGGTGATCTATGTTTAATTTAGCTTTCCAGCAACTCTTAATGTGTTAAAAAGCTTTGTGAGACTGTACAGGTCTACACTTACTGGTCGGAGCATGCGCAGTTCACGAGAGACCAGTGTTTGTAAACAAAAGCGCCAGCTTTTGACGATGGGACACCAAATAACACAACACCGGGTGCCTTCAATACCATGGCATGCTCACAAACGAATATGGAATATCAAATTTGAGGCAGTGAATAATCATTCTAGGGGCATAGTTAAATGAATTTTCTATTTAATATATTCCTTTTTGAGTAACATAAAAAATAACCTAGTGTTTTAATTTTGATGATCTAAGTAGTCCCTTAGCTCCTCCCTCATGTTGCATGTGACCTTTTCTTCATTTGATGTTCCTAGCCTCAAAGCACTGCACTTTTCAGGGTGGAACTCCAACAACCACTTCCCCGACCAATGTTGCATCCTGTAGAGATCTTCCTGCAGTCTAACACAGTCCTCTCTCTTACCAGTTTGTCTCGATAACTGATGACTGCGTATTTTGAGTAATTATCAAACCCAAAAGTCAGACCCACGTCTGCACCAAATAACTTTTTTCATATTGGTTACTTTATTCAATTAGCGAATTCAGTTAGCGCGACCGCGTTCATCCACCTAATTCTCTCGCTAAATGGGGCTCTACTGTATAATACAGAATGTGTCGTCGGCTGTAGGCATATGCAGGCACGGATATGGGGGTGGGGAGCCAGATGACCCGGGCCCCCCCAAAAAAAATATTAGGATAACTAAAATATTTGAAATACCCATGAATTGAGAAAACATAAAATATATTTAAGATACCCCTAAGAAGCTAGAGAGCTGGGGAGCGAAGCCGGCCGCCGCTAGATAGCTCTGGACGCTGTCCTCCAAACTTTAAAAAAAATTCCTCCTCTGTGGTTCCTTGGGCTTTACTATGCGGAGGTGGACGGGATGCTCAGGCAAGATTTAAATTTTTTCGGTGTCTGATGTAATTTTTCACTCCTGCAGGGCCTGGGCACAATGGGCACCGCGCTCTTATGGCCCCGCACTCATCTAACAATCTATATACTCGTACAGGGCCGTAGTACGCCGTACCTAGGGGGGGGGGGGAGGGGCGGGGCGTGTTGGACGACCCCCCATCTGCTAAAATGTCCACTTTCTGAGAGAGTCAAAACGAAAACTGGTACCTTTCTGTTGCATTTCTGGAGAACTCAGGATTTTCTTTATTTATTTTCAGTATTTAAGTTCCGGAATCATATATTGAATATTATAGAGTAAGATTTAAAAGCCTAGGAAAAATCTTTGTGACCTCATTCCTCACATGCAAGCAGAAAGTGAATTTTAGTGCAGGCCACTATCATCATTCGGCACTTGGAAGAGGAAATAAGGGAAGACTTCCTTGCCTTTGTGCGTGCCCATGACCTCACCGGTAAAGGTTTAGCCTGGCTCCTTTTGTGCACCGTTGAAGACCTCGGATTGAACATGGCCAAGTGCAGGGGACTTTGTTTCGATGGAGCAAGTGCCATGGTGGGAACATTCAAAGGGTGTGCCGCAGTACTCATGAAGAAGTACACCCTGGCCAAGCCAATCCACTGCTTTAGCCACCGGCAGAATCTTGTACTGACGAAGGCGTGTGACGTCAAGGAAGTGAAGATCGCTCTTCAAACACTGACCCAGGTGTACAACCTGACCCAGGTGTACAACACTGACCCAGGTGTACAACACTGACCCAGGTGTACAACACTGACCCAGGTGTACAACCTGACCCAGGTGTACAACACTGACCCAGGTGTACAACACTGACCCAGGTGTACAACACTGACCCAGGTGTACAACACTGACCCAGGTGTTCAACACTGACCCAGGTGTACAACCTGACCCAGGTGTACAACACTGACCCAGGTGTACAACCTGACCCAGGTGTACAACACTGACCCAGGTGTACAACACTGACCCAGGTGTACAACACTGACCCAGGTGTACAACCTGACCCAGGTGTACAACCTGACCCAGGTGTATAACACTGACCCAGGTGTACAACCTGACCCAGGTGTACAATACTGACCCAGGTGTACAACCTGACCCAGGTGTACAACACTGACCCAGGTGTACAACCTGACCCAGGTGTACAACACTGACCCAGGTGTACAACACTGACCCAGGTGTACAACACTGAGCCAGGTGTACAACCTGACCCAGGTGTACAACACTGACCCAGGTGTACAACACTGACCCAGGTGTACAACTTCGTTCATCCTTCAAATATGCGCTCTCTCCGGTTCACAGAGGTTGTCAAGGTTACCTCGGCCAAGCGCGAAACGCTTGTTCCCCTGTGCCCCACCAGGTGGATTGAGAGGCATGACAGAATGATGGTTTTCGTTGAATTTCTGCCTGTCATCGCTGTTTTTCTCGAGGAGGAACTTGACGCCACCGCTGGGCTCCTTCTCATCGCCATACGTGTTTCCTGCTTTCTCGTTGGACTGGTTGTAGTGGAGTGTATATTGGCACATACTCGAGAGCCAAACTTCAGAGGAAAGATGGCGACCTGGTGTCAGCCGATGCCGTGGCATCAAGACCATTTTTGCCAAGTTCAGAGCAGATGCGGAGAATCATTTTCACGACGTGTTCACGAAAGTGGAAGAACTTTTGGTCGAGGTGGGGTCATCGCATGACACCATCCCTGTGCCACGACTCTGTGGACGACAGACCCAGCGATCAAATGTTCCGTGCGAGAATACTGAGGAGTACTACCGCCGGGCGGTGTACATTCCGTTCGTGGACCACATCTTGGCTGAGTTGAAGAGTCGGTTCGGTGACGACACAGTGCCTGTCGCACTTCAGCTCAAGCAACTCCTCAAAGGCCCAGAAACGGATGTTGCGTGCGGTTGTGCTTCAAGTGGCGAAGCTCACGAGCTCGACATTGAATCCCTGACACTCGTGAAAGCAGAAGCAGAGCTGGGGATTATCTGTTCCGGTCTTCCAAACGATCAAAGAAGCCCAGGCACACGCCAGCACCAGCATCTGAGGAGTACCGTCGGCCAAGAGCGCCTGAACAGGCTTGCCCTCCTCTGTGTCCACCATGATATCCCCATTTCAGTCGAGAGATTGATAAGCAAATTCGGCGAAAAAAACCGCCGACTACTCTTTGCTTGGTGAGGCACTTGTTGAATACTTGGGAATTTGTAAATATATTTCTTTAGATCAGCCAATCTTTGCAAATGTGTTACCTCAATCCCATGTAAAAGAAGCCCTATAAGAATTCCTTTTTATCTTCACCTGCGTCTAATTTCACATATTAGCTCTTTTTTGTAAAGGTCAGGTTTGTAATTTATATATGACCTGTATTATGATCACCCTTGCTGCTTACATAGCGAAATAAACATTTAGTTTTCTTCGAGTGATCGTATGGTGATGATTTCTACCTGTTCAGATCTGCCTTTTTACGGGTCGGATGTGCAATTTGAATTGTTTCTTGTTATTGCTTGCCAGCTTAATATTGATTGCACTTCATATATAGATACAAGAAAAATTCATTTGTCACATATACATTGATTGCTCGGGAGCTGCGGATTTTAAGCAAAGAACCGCCATCACTATCCATTGGTCTTCACTGTTTGAGGCTGTCGCTAACTTATGAAATTTTACCAGCGGGCTCCCCAAAATTGATTTTCTGGATCCGCCCTGCTTTGTTCCTCGTGTCGACTGTTATATCAACTGTTTTGCTTTCCACTGCTTCATTAATCACACTCTTGACTTCCTCCCCAACTTTCTGCTTGACTTCATCAATCCTAGATTTGAACTCAGTGTTCACTTCAGACCTGATATCATCTCTAATTTCCTCCTTCAGACTCTTGACATCACTCTTGATCTCCTCTAAGGCCTCAGTGGTTTTAGTTTCCAGGGCATCCATACGTCTTTCTACTTTATCCTGTCTCTTGGATGTGTTGGTTACTTGTTTGAACAATTTCCCCGCAACAATATCGCATTTGGTACAATACCAGTGAATCTTACTTACTTGATTGCTGCTCAGGAAATTATACACTGCCTCAGTGACCTCCTCACACTTTATGTGGTGCCACATTTCACATAGTTCACAGCCTAGAGCCTTGTCTTCCTCACCAACCTTAACCTTACAGACTGGGCATGTGTGTTTGTTTATCTGCGTCGCTATCGTCTGCCCCTGTCAGCTGATCATCCCCGCCCCCAGCCGCAAGGCTTGTTTTGCCAGATCCAACAATATCCTTGGTTTTTGTGCCCGCCTGCTTACTAGATGGATTATTCTTGGAATGATTCATTCTTCTGGCAATATTACTATTGGAGAATTCCTTCACTTTTACAGAGCTCTCACGGGCACGTCCACCCTCGACCACGACCACGGACCCTAGGCCTCCGGTGTGTGGAGGAAAAGAGAACAAGGAAAGAATGAGGACAACAACAACACACTCAGCCGCCGCAAAGGTTGGGGCCGCCTCATCTGCAGGGCTGGACAGCAGCATGAGTGGCCAGGACAAGCAGGAGCAGACTGCTGCAGGGGGCAGGAGGGTCAGTGGTCACCAGATGAAGCAACTTGCTGCTGGCAACTCCAGCAACAAAGGAGAGAGGAAGTTTGTGTGTCTGGAGTGTGGAAAAGAATTAATCACAAGGGGAGGCCTCAGATATCACACCTTTACACACACTGGTGTGAAGAAGTATGAATGTAAGGAATGTGGGAAACTATTCATCCAGAAGAGTACCCTTGATAGACACACCCTTACACACACTGGTGTGAAGAACTATGAATGTAAGGAATGTGGGAAACTATTCACCCTGAAGGGTCACCTTGATAGACACACCCTTACACACACTGGTGTGAAGAACTATGAATGTAAGGAATGTGGGAAACTATTCACCCTGAAGGGTCACCTTGATACACACACCCTTACACACACTGGTGTGAAGAACTATGAATGTAAGGAATGTGGGAAAAAATTCATCCGGAAGAGTACCCTTGATAGACACACCCTTACACACACTGGTGTGAAGAACTATGAATGTAAGGAATGTGGGAAACTATTCATCCAGAAGAGTACCCTTGATAGACACACCCTTACACACACTGGTGTGAAGAACTATGAATGTAAGGAATGTGGGAAACTATTCATCCTGAAGAGTCACCTTGATACACACACCCTTACACACACTGGTGTAAAAAGTCATGAGTGTGAAGAGTGCGGGAAGAGGTTCAGTGTGAAGCAGGCACTCAATCGACATGTCTTCAGGCACTATGGCCTTAGAGAGTTCAAGTGTGATGTTTGTGGAAAGCTCTTTAAGACAAAGAGAGACATTGCCAGGCACATGAAGATCCACTTCTGAAGTGTGTCTGCCTACAGTAGTTATAGTGACCAAGGTAGGGAAGGGGATGGGAGGGAGAGGAAGGGAAGAGAGAGGAAGGCAAGGCTGCAGTAGGGAAGGGAAGGCTAGCCCAAGAACGGGAAGGGAAGGAAAGGGAAGGCAGAGCAAGGGAAGGAAATCCCAAGGAAGGAAAAGGGAGAGTAATGTGGTGTGGCTGGGTGTGGTGTGGTGTGGCTGGGTATGGTGTGTGGTGTGACTGGGTGTGGTGTGTGGTGTGGCTGGGTATGGTGTGGTGTGTGGTGGGGCTGGGTGTGGTGTGGTGGGGCGGGGTTTGGTCTGGTGTGGTGTGTGGTGGGTCTGGGTGTGGTGTGGTGTGGGGCGGGGTTTGGTGTGGTGTGTGGTGGGGCTGGGTATGGTGTGGTGTGGTGTGGTGTGGTGCGGTGTGGTGGTGTGTGTGTGGGCTGGGTATGGTGTGGTGTGGTGTGGTGTGTGGTGCGGCTGGGTATGGTGTGGTGTGGTGTGTGGTGTGGCTGGGTATGGTGTGGTGTGGTGTGTGGTGCGGCTGGGTTTGGTGTGGTGTGGTGTGTGGTGCGGCTGGGTATGGTGTGGTGTGGTGTGTGGTGCGGCTGGGTATGGTGTGGTGTGGTGTGTCGTGCGGCTGGGTGTGGTGTGTGGTGCAGCTGGGTTTGGTGTGGTGTGTGGTGTGGCTGGGTATGGTGTGGTGTGGTGTGTGGTGTGGCTGGGTATGGTGTGGTGTGGTGTGTGGTGTGGCTGGGTGTGGTGTGGTGTGGTGTGGTAGGATTTGACTCGGCGACTTTTTTTACCTCGCTGTTGGTGGTGTTTGCAGAAGGACAAGCAGGACCCGGACGGTGACATCATTATGAGGCTTGAGTACGGTCTCCTGAACTCCTCGTCCCTGGAGCTGATTGGTGAGTTGGCGACCCTGTTTTTTCTTTGTTCGCATGTCTCTCTGTCTCTATCTCTGGTTGTGGCTTTTAATTGATGGGTCTGTCTATGTCTGTGTCTCTGGATGTTTTATTTGCTTCTCATTTTCTCTCTCTCTGTCTGGGTCTCTCTATGTCTTTGTCTCTGTTTTTCTCTCATTTTCTCTCCCTGTGTGTCTGTCTCTCTTGATGTTTTATTTGCTTCTCATTTTCTCTCTCTGTCTGTGTGTCTGTCTCTATGTGTCTTTGTCTGTCTCTGTCTCTCTCTGGATTTCTGTAGCTTTTTATTTATTTATTTTTACAACAAAGGAGACGGCTCAAGGGCAACAAAAAGTGCATAGAAAAAAAAGGCCCGCTACTCACCGCTGCCATAATAGACGAAAGTAAAGAGTGGCCAAGAGAGAGGTCAATTTGTGGTGGAGAGGTGTCTTGATAATGGCTGTTTTATGTCTACTTCTCATTTGGTCTCTGTCTGTCTCTGTCTCTGGGTTTCTGTAGCTTGTAGTGATAGTTCTCTCTCTCTCTCTCTCTCTCTCTCTCTCTCTCTCTCTCTCAACAGCGCGGAGACGGTGGTGAGCATAGCCAAGGGGTGCGAGGAGGAGGTGTGCAAAGTGGACATGCAGACCGAGGTGGCGTTCCTGGATGGGTGAGTCCGAGGGGGATGGGAGGAGAATGTGCGTTAAGATGCGATTGGTTCAGCTGTGTCAAAGTTCTCAAGCTCTGTTCAAGTCTTCCATCCTCAAACTTCACTTGTAATCTTGTCTTAACCTCACTTTCCAGCAATAACAGTTCGGTCATCATAGGCAAGATCAACCGGCTTGAGGTGACAGCAAGCAACAAGGGGGAACACGTGTACCTCCCCAGCCTAATGGTGAGCCTGGCGCCGCCCCTCGTGGTCTTCCAGCCTCCTCACCAGTGCATCTTCCACTCCTCCGAGCTTGTGTATAACTTGACCAACCCTCTGAAGAGCAGTGCTGAGGTGAGTGAGGGAAGGGAACGGAAGGGAAGGGAGAGGAAAGGAAGGGAAGGCTGAGAAAGGGAAGGGAAGAGAAGGGAAGGTCAAGGAAGGGAAGGGAAGAGAAGGGAAGGTCAAGGAACAGAAGGGAAGGTCAAGGAAGGAAAGGGAAGGGAAAGAAAGGGAAGAGAGAGGAAAGGAAATTGAAGAGAGGAGAAGGGAACGGAAGGTCAAGGAAGGGAACGGAAGGGATGGAAAGGGAAAGGAAAGGATAGGGAAGGGAAGGGAGAGGAATCAGAATCAGAAACTTTATTTCCATTTTATACAATGGTTATTCTTTACAGGCTTAAAACTATTGATCATAGTATATAGAGTGGTCCCCCCCCCAGGCGGGGACTCCGAGGCAGGGTGAAGGTGCGCCATTTTGAAATTTTGGAAAAGATGTCTACATAGTTTGTCTATTTTTGATCTGTTGTCTGTCTGGAAAGCTGGATTTTCTTATAGCCTTCTCAAACTAATGCTTCCTCTACATAGTTTGTCTATTTTTGATCTGTTGTCTGTCTGGAAAGCTGGATTTTCTTATAGCCTTCTCAAACTAATGCTTCCTCTACATAGTTTGTCTATTTTTGATCTGTTGCTCTGTCTGGAAAGCTGGATTTTCTTATAGCCTTCTCAAACTAATGCTTCCTCTACATAGTTTGTCTATTTTCAATCTGTTGTCTGTCTGGAAAGCTGGATTACCTCATGTCATTAGAATGCAATTGATACCTTTTCTTGGCCTTTGGAAAGAGTTGATGTGAGGGGAAGTGTTGAGGATGCCCGCCTACAGTCCTTGCTGAGCAGTTTCTGTGTCTTTCAGAGCGTGTGAAGCAGTTTGCCAACCTGGTCCTGGCCCTCATGATGCTGTTCGCCAGGTACAATCACTGGATGGTGGGCGACAAGTTTGAGAGACTCGCCCCCTCACTGGTAATTATGCCCCGTTGTCATTTTTCCTTCTCTCTGGTCAGGGGCAGGACCTAGTGTTTTTTATGCCTTTTTTGTTTTATTGCCCTTGAACCCTAAAAGATAAAACTACATAACCTCCCCTAACTTAACCTCACCTAGCCTTACCTAATGTCTCCTAACTTAACCTATCCTCCCTTACCCTAGCCAAGAGGTCACCCGCCGCAGCCGCCGAAGGGAAGGACGGAGGAACAGCTGCCAACTCCATCGCTGGCGGCTCCACGTCTACTCTCGTCTCCTCCTCCTCCGCCTCCTCCTCCTCTCTCAACATGGACGGTCAAAAAAGGATGTTTAGTGTGGAGGTGTTTGATTGGGGTATGTGGGTTGGTGTTTATAATTTCATTTGTGTGTGTGTGTGTGTGTGTGTGTGTGTGTGTGTGTGTGTGTGTGCTACCCTTCCCTCCCTCCCTCACCCCAATGTTTGTCTCTAGGTGTTTGTAGGCGATAAGATGACCTTTCAACACACCTTCTTTCTTTCCTTTATTCTTTCCCTCTTTACAACGTTATTGTAAGTATACGTAACCTTAAACTAATGAAATACAAGTTACGTGAACCCTACCCTCGAGATATGTTATTTTGATCTCTGTACGTATAGGCAAGATTACGTCTCTTAAACTAACGATATATAAGTTATGTCAACCTTAACCTGCGAGGTGTTTGTATAAGTAACCTCAATTCACTGGCATGTTTGTATAAGTAACCTCAATTCACTGGTATGTTTGTATAAGTAACCTCAATTCACTGGTATGTTTGTATAAGTAACCTCAATTCACTGGTATGTTTGTATAAGTAACCTCAATTCACTGGTATGTTTGTATAAGTAACCTCAATTCACTGGTATGTTTGTATAAGTAACCTCAATTCACTGGTATGTTTGTATAAGTAACCTCAATTCATTTCATATGTTGTATGTTACTGTGATCTCTATGTATAGTGAAGATTACATCCTTTAAACTAGCAAAATATAAGGTTCACCAACCTTACCTTTGAGATGTTTGTATAAGTAACCTCAATTCACATATATGGTATGTTTGTATAAGTAACCTCAATTCATTTCATATGTTGTATGTTACTGTGATCTCTATGTATAGTGAAGATTACATCCTTTAAACTAGCAAAATATAAGGTACACCAACCTTACCTTTGAGATGTTTGTATGAGTAACCTCAATTAACTCGTATGTCGTATGTTACTTTGACCTGTACGTATAGAGAAGATTATGTCATTTAAACTAGCAAAATATAAGTTACGCCAACCTTACCTACGAGATGTTTGTATAAGTAACCTCATTTCATTTCATATGTTACCTTGATCTGTATGTATAGGGAAGATTATGTCATTTAAACTGATGGAATATAATTTGTCAACCTTACTTACGAGATGTTTGTATAAGTAACTTCAATTCACACTTTGATCTCTGTACGTCGAGGCAAGGTTACGTCAGCCCAGCACTCACTGTTTGCTTATTTCTCGTCTTTACGTAGACGTAACATTACGATCCTTGTATTGTTGTAGGACTTGTGTTGTGGAGAAGAAGTATTGCTGTAGGACTTGTGTTGTGGAGAGGAATATTGCTATAGGACTTGTGTTGTGGGGAGGAAGTATTGCTGTAGGACTTGTGTTGTATAGAGGAAGTATTGCTGTAGGACTTGTGTTGTGGAGAGGAAGTATTGCTGTAGGACTTGTGTTGTGGAGAGGAAGTATTGCTGTAGGACTTGTGTTGTGGAGAGGAAGTATTGCTGTAGGACTTGTGTTGTGGAGAGGAAGTATTGCTGTAGGACTTGTGTTGTGGAGAGGAAGTATTGCTGTAGGACTTGTGTTGTGGAGAGGAAGTATTGCTGTAGGACTTGTGTTGTGGAGAGGAAGTATTGCTATAGGACTTGTGTTGTGGACAGACAAACAACGTAATATAATCTTATAAGGGAAGTAAGAGTGTTATAAAAATTGCAACAGTTTGTCAGAAAGGCCTATTTTTAACCCCTTGACTGTGGATTTCCTACAAGAAGACATCAAAAAGATATAGGAGTGGAACAAAAAGTGGCTGCTACAATGCAATGAGGAAAAATGTAAAGTTCTGAACCTTGGGAGGGGATATCCAGCACACCAATACCACATGGGAAACACTCCACTATCCACCACAGAGGCAGAGAAAGACCTGGGAGTGTATGTTACCAGGCTACCAGTGAAGGGATATCCAGCACACCAATACCACATGGGAAACACTCCACTATCCACCACAGAGGCAGAGAAAGACCTGGGAGTGTATGTTACCAGGCTACCAGTGAAGGGATATCCAGCACACCAATACCGCATGGGAAACACTCCACTATCCACCACAGAGGCAGAGAAAGACCTGGGAGTGTATGTTACCAGGCTACCACTGAAGGGATATCCAGCACACCAATACCACATGAGAAACACTCCACTATCCACCACAGAGGCAGAGAAAGACCTGGGAGTGTATGTTACCAGGCTACCACTGAAGGGATATCCAACACACCAATACCACATGGGAAACACACCAATATCCACCACAGAGGCAGAGAAAGACCTGGGAGTGTATGTTGCCAGGCTACCAGTGAAGGGATATCCAGCACACCAATACCACATGGGAAACGCTCCACTATCCACCACAGAGGCAGAGAAAGACCTGGGAGTGTATGTTACCAGGCTGCCACTGAAGGGATATCCAGCACACCAATACCACATGGGAAACACTCCAATATCCACCACAGAGGCAGAGAAAGACCTGGGAGTGTATGTTACCAGGCTACCAGTGAAGGGATATCCAACATACCAATACCACATGGGAAACACTCCACTATCCACCACAGAGGCAGAGAAAGACCTGGGATTATATGTTACCAGGCTACCTGTGAAGGGATATCCAGCTCACCAATACTACATGGGAAACACTCCACTATCCACCACAGAGGCAGAGAAAGACCTGGGAGTGTATGTTACCAGGCTACCAGTGAAGGGATATCCAGCACACCAATACCACATGGGAAACACTCCAATATCCACCACAGAAGTAGAGAAAGACCTGGGAGTGTATGTTACCAGGCTACCAGTGAAGGGATATCCAGCTCACCAATACCACATGGGACACACTTCACTATCCACCACAGAGGCAGAAAAAGACCGTGGAGTGTATGTTACCAGGCTACCAGTGAAGGGATATCCAGCACACCAATACCACATGGGAAACACTCCACTATCCACCACAGAGGCAGAGAAAGACCTTGGAGTGTATGTTACCAGGCTACCAGTGAAGGGATATCCAGCACACCAAATCCACATGGGAAACATTCCACTATCCACCACAGAGGCAGAGAAAGACCTGGGAGTGTATGTTACCAGGCTACCACTGAAAGAATATCCAGCACACCAATACCACATGGGAAACACGCCAATATCCACCACAGAGGCAGAGAAAGACCTGGGAGTGTATGTTACCAGGCTACCAGTGAATGGATATCCAGCACACCAATACCACATGGGTAACACTCCACTATCCACCACAGAGGCAGAGAAAGACCTGGGAGTGTATGCTACCAGACTACCAGTGAAGGGATATCCAGCACACCAATACCACATGGGAAACACTCCAATATCCACCACAGAGGCAGAGAAAGACCTGGGAGTGTATGTTACCAAGCTACCACTAAAGGAATATCCAGCACACCAATACCACATGGGAAACACTCCACTATCCACCACAGAGGCAGAGAAAGACCTGGGAGTGTATGTTACCAGGCTACCAGTGAAGGGATATCCAGCACACCAATACCACATGAGAAACACTCCACTATCCACCACAGAGGCAGAGAAAGACCTGGGAGTGTATGTTACCAGGCTACCAGTGAATGGATATCCAGCACACCAATACCACATGGGTAACACTCCACTATCCACCACAGAGGCAGAGAAAGACCTGGGAGTGTATGATACCAGGCTACCAGTGACTGGATATCCAGCACACCAATACCACATGGGTAACACTCCACTATCCACCACAGAGGCAGAGAAAGACCTGGGAGTGTATGTTACCAGGCTACCAGTGAAGGGATATCCAGCACACCAATACCACATGGGAAACACTCCAATATCCACCACAGAGGCAGAGAAAGACCTGGGAGTGTATGTTACCAGGCTACCAGTGAAGGGATATCCAGCACACCAATACCACATGGGTAACACTCCACTATCCACCACAGAGGCAGAGAAAGACCTGGGAGTGTATGTTACCAGGCTACCAGTGAAGGGATATCCAGCACACCAATACCACATGGGAAACACTCCACTATCCACCACAGAGGCAGAGAAAGACCTGGGAGTGTATGTTACCAGGCTACCAGTGAAGGGATATCCAGCACACCAATACCACATGGGAAACACTCCACTATCCACCACAGAGGCAGAGAAAGACCTGGGATTATATGTTACCAGGCTACCAGTGAAGGGATATCCAGCACACCAATACCACATGGGTAACACTCCACTATCCACCACAGAGGCAGAGAAAGGCCTGGGAGTATAATTATGGTACCAGGCTACCAGTGAAGGGATATCCAGCACACCAATACCACATGGGAAACACTCCACTATCCACCACAGAGGCAGAGAAAGGCCTGGGAGTGTATGTTACCAGGCTACCAGTGAAGGGATATCCAGCACACCAATACCACATGGGAAACACTCCACTATCCACCACAGAGGCAGAGAAAGACCTTGGAGTGTATGTTACCAGGCTACCAGTGAAGGGATATCCAGCACACCAATACCACATAGGAAACACTCCACTATCCACCATAGAGGCAGAGAAAGGCCTGGGAGTGTATGTTACCAGGCTACCAGTGAAGGGATATCCAGCACACCAATACCACATGGGAAACACTCCACTATCCACCACAGAGGCAGAGAAAGGCCTGGGAGTGTATGTTACCAGGCTACCAGTGAAGGGATATCCACCACACCAGTACCACATGGGAAACACTCCACTATCAACCACAGAGGCAGAGAAAGGCCTGGGAGTATAATTATGTTACCAGGTTACCAGTGAAGGCAAAAGCCGTGCCAATTGCAGCGGACGGGTTAAGAAATATATACATACGACATTTTGAAGTTTTTTTTGTTTTTTTCTTACATGTGGCCTACAGCGCCGGTAGGCTAATCCATATGAGCCTGATGGTCGGCCCTAGCCCGTCATGGCGCAGGCAATTGTTTATAGTGGTGCCATTATTATTATTGGCTCATGCTGCCCCCCGGAGCTCATTCTTGATTCCACTTGTGCTGCAGAGCTTCTTCTAGAGTCTGGGTTGATAGGTGGTCTTCAGGACAGCATGTGGGTAGTCTTAGGCCACTTGGCGGTGACTGAAAAATCCCAGGTGGTTAGCGGCGGATTCGAACCATCATGGACAACGCACCGAATGCGAGGCTGGCACGCTAACCACTCAGCCACTGCCTCCCCTGAATGTATGCCTACATTTTTTTTTATGGTAAAATAAACAGCTGAGGGCAGTAAATGAAGCAGGAGTCACATCACGGCAGCCACTATAAATAAAATTCGCCTGTTCCGCCAATGGGCTGGGGCCGTCCAAGAGGGCCTACTGGTGCTACAGGCAGACAGGGGTAGACAGGAAGCTGATGAGAAAATAGAATTCCCAAACCAATTCTGGTGTGTCTGTATGCATGTGTGTGTGTGTGTGTGTGTGTGTGTGTGTGTGGACTAGAACAAACAAACAAAAACATAGACCAATAGTTACATTAGGAAGACATACACAATAAGGAAAAATTTATTCATGGAAACCAACAAGGAAAGGTTAGATACTGAGGAAGGGAGGAAGAACAAAGGGGTGGAATAAGATAACATGTGCTTGTGTGCTTAGAACTGAGTGTTGGAAGATCAAGACAGGAAGGAAGGGCATGATTGCAGGCTGCTGGAAAATACAATACAATACATTACGATAGATTACAGTATGGAAAGTATGTACCTGCCTCTAATAGTACATACTGAGGATGATATGTAGCTACTTCTTCCATCCTCACAATTAATACAGGAAGGAAGGGCATGATTGCAGGCTGCTGGAAAGTACAAAAAGATACATTGCAATAGATTACAATATGGGATAATAGTGTAGCTACTTCTAATAGTATATACAGAGGATGATATGTAGCTACTTCTTCCATCCTCACAATTAATACAGGAAGGAAAGGCATGATTGCAGGCTGCTGGAAAGTACACAAAGATACATTGCAATAGATTACATCATGGAATAATAGTGTGTAGCTATACTAATACAGAGGATAATATGTAGCTACTTCTTCCATCCTCACAACGAAGGCAGCATTTCCAGACAGTAAGTAACAGCATAATCGCAAACCTCTGGAAGATACAAAGTGACACAAAGTGAAAACATAATTGGAAGCTGCTGCTGGAAATTACGAAAAGGACATTACGAGATGAAACACAACAGACCAGCGTGCTTCCTCCTTCCTCTGAATTATGGCAAAATCTCTTGGACAGGAACTGAAAAGAAAATGACAAACTGCTGGAAAAATACAAAGAACTACTGGGAAAGAAATGGACGCAAGGTGATAGATTATGTTACGAAATGGGGAAATAATACGTGAACTAACTGTCCCTTCCCCTGAATAGAGACACATAAGCCAATGCCAAGGAAATAAAGACACTAGACCAGTGGCTCCCAAACTTTTCACATGATGCCCCCTATTGATTTATAAGAAATCCTCACGCCCCACATCATTTGTTACTCCTTCATGTGTGTGTGTGTGTGTGTGTGTGTGTTTATTTCTTGCAAAACTGCAATTTTTGGCAGATGGAATCACGCCCTCTCTTTACCTAGCTCACGCCCCCCAAGGAGGCATGCCCCCCAGATTGGGAACCACTGCACCAGACGATAGATTGTCACGAAATAGGGCAATGATATGTGGGGTCATCAGTACAGGTGTGGGGTCATCAGAGCAGGTGTAGGGTTGGCAGGGCAGGTATGGGACCATCAAGGATTATTGTCAGGACAGGTGTGGGGCTCTCAGGGCAGGTACGCTATTGTCATGGCGGGTGTGGGACTGTCAGAGCAGGTGTTGGGCCATCATGGCAGGTGTAGGACTGTCATGGCAGGTGTGGGGCTGTCATAACAGGTGTGGGACTGTCAAGGCAGGTGTTGGGCCATCATGGTAGGTGTGGGACTGTCAGGGCAGGTGTGGGGCTGTCATGGCAGGTGTGGGACTGTCAGGGCAGGTGTTAGGCCGTCACGGCAGGTGTGGGACTGTCAGGGCAGGTGTTGGGCCGTCACGGCAGGTGTGGGACTGTCAGGTCAGGTGTGGGGCCATCACGGCAGGTGTGGGACTGTCAGGGCAGGTGTTGGGCCGTCACGGCAGGTGTGGGACTGTCAGGTCAGGTGTGGGGCCGTCACGCCAGGTGTGGGACTGTCAGGGCAGGTGTTGGGCCGTCACGGCAGGCGTGGGACTGTCAGGGCAGGTGTTGCCCGTAGGGCCGTCATGGCAGGTGTGGGACTGTCCGGGCAGGTGCGGGGCGGTCATGGCAGGTGTGGGACTGTCAGGGCAGGTGTTGAGCCGTTATGGCAGGTGTGGGACTGTCATGGCAGGTGTGGGGCCATCAGGGCAGGTGTGCGACCGTCAGGGCAAGTGTGGGGGCATCAGGGCAAGTGTGGGGCCGTCATGGCAGGTGTGGGCCGACTGTCAGGGCAGGTGTTGGGCCGTCAGGGCAAGTATACGATCGTCAGGGTAAGTGTGCGATCGTTAGGGCAGGTGTGCGATCGTCAGGGCAGGTGTGGGGCCATCAGGGCAAGTATACGATCGTCAGGGTAAGTGTGCGATCGTTAGGGTAGGTGTGCGATCGTCAGGGCAGGTGTGGGGCCATCAGAGCAGGTGTGGGGCCATCAGGGCAGGTGTGGGGCCATCAGGGCAGGTGTGGGGCCATCAGGGCAAATATACGATCGTCAGGGCAGGTGTGCAATCGTCAGGGCAGGTGTGCGATCGTCAGGGCAGGTGTGGGGCCGTTAGGGCAGGTGTGGGGCCATCAGGGCAGGTGTGGGGCATCAGAGCAAGTGTGGGGCCATCAGGGCAGGTGTGTGATCGTCAGGGCAGGTGTGGGGCCATCAGGGCAAGTATGGGGCCATCAGGGCAGGTGTGCGATCGTCAGGGCAGGTGTGGGACCATCAGGGCAGGTGTGGGGCCATCAGGGCAGGATTGGGGCCGTCAGGGCAGGTGTGGGGCCATCAGGGCAGGATTGGGGCCGTCAGGGCAGGTGTGGGGCTGCCAGGGCAGTCGTGTGCATGGGGCCGTCAGGGCAGGTGTGTTGCCGTCATGGGGGCCTTCCAGTGGTCAGGGGCCGTCTGTCTTGCCCATAATTCAACCCCAATCTTACCTATGACACACACCCGTGTTCTCTCACCTGGTGGGCTTCCCAGAACCCGGTAGACACAGGGCCCAAAAGGAAGCCGCACTCTGCTGATGCGCCAGCCCGACTAGTTCAGTAACCTCCGTACATACAAATACATGTGCTATAGACAGAGCAGGAATTGTGCATCATGTGCAGCAAAGTAAATAATCAATTAATAATATGTAAATGAACAAACTAACATGTAAAAAGTCTGTCACCGAGATGAGCAGCAAGGGATGCTTTGAATGCCGATAGTGAATTAGCTGAAACAACATGCTGGTCCCCCTCCCGCTCTCCACGGCCAAACGCCTTATCTCCCGCACCTGCCGCGCCTCCTGGGACGACAAGCTCGCCAACACCCTCCGCATCACCTCCATGGGCCAATACTGCACCAACTCCTCCCCACAGCCGGCCCGTGGGTGAGGAAAACGTCCCGCGTTCTAGACGTGGCCTTGACGCGCCTCCGCCTGGGCCACACACGCCTCGGCGCTCACCTCCACCGCCTGCGCCTCGTCCCCGACCCTCACTGCCCCTGGTGCAGGACCGTCGAGGACACCATTGGGCACCTCCTGCTGCACTGCCCGCGCCACCACTCCCAGTGAGTGTTGCTCCGACACCAACTCCGCGCCCTGGACGTGCCCACCTTTGACCTGCCCACGCTGCTGGCGGCGGCAGGCGTCCACCCATCACGGCAGGAAGCTGTCATCCGCCTCGCCTGCGCCTTCTTTAGGAAGACGGGGCAGCTGACGCGCCTGTGAAGCCCTCACAGGACGACACCAGGGCTCATGTGAGCGACTAGATCGCCGCGGCCCAAAAACAACAACAACAACAACAACAACATGCTGGGGAAGAGAGTTCCACAGCGAAATACCTCTGACGTTGAAGAACCTCTTGCGGATCTCTAATTCAGTTCTTATGTGTGCAACCTTATATTGATGGACTCTTGTGGTGCCTAGAGGTGGACTGACAAACATATCCTCGGGGGCAATAGCACAGAAACCGTGAAATATTTGCCAATACTTCACCATGTCATGTCGTAGCAGCCGACCATGGACAGAGTACAAGTCCAAAGCCTTCAGTCTCTGGGAATAACTTAGATGCTTCATACCTCTAATGTTCCTGGTCCAACGTCTCTGCACTGACTCAAGTGAGTTGAGATCAGTAATATATCCCAGATTCCACACAGCTGAACAATATTCAAGTAAAGGCCGAATGTGCGTCACATAAACAGGGACAAGAAAGGTAGCATCGCGGTTAACTGTAGATTGAAGTAGATTTTGAGCCATGCCACCTGCTTTCTGGACGACGTACGTGCTGGTGAAATTTCAAGGAAAATCGACATTAACCCCAAGGTCCATTGCAGAATCTTTAACTGGAATAGGAATGCCATTTAGATAATACATACCAGAGTCCGGTAAACCCGACAAGTCCACGGTCCGCCTCTGGAATTTGACAACTACACATTTATTAATGTTCATGGATAAACCCCAAGACAATGCAACTTTGTAAAGATTATCAATATCTCTTTGACAAGAAGCCATGTTTTGGTGAGCAGTATGCACACAGTTAGTCTCAATTGAAATATACAATTTAAGGTCATCAGCACAATTTTTGTATGGGAACTTATGTCATGAGTAAGAAAGTTAATATATAGAAGAAATAGAAGTGGACCAAGAACTGAACCCTGGGGCACTCCACTGACCACATCGTAAGGACGACTCAACTGACGATCGACTACAACATTCATAACCCGAGATTTTAAAAACTCCCTTATCCAGCCCAAAAGCTTGCCTGTAATAGCCAATTTCCTAAGCTTATCCAACAAAATGTCATGACATACAGTGTCGAAGGCCTTAGAAAAGCCAAAAAGAATGAGATCAACATTTTTACCCTGGTCCATGGCACAAGTAACATCATTGTATGTCCGCAGCAGCTGGTCCTCTGTGGATCTGCCTGGACGAAAACCAAACTGCTCATTACACAAAATGTTATTACTTGTGGCATAATCAAAAATAAATTTACATAATATACGCTCAAGAGATTTCACACAGACTGATGACAGCGATACTGGTCTATAATTTAAAGGATCATGTCTAATCCCCTTCTTAAAGATTGGCACAATCAAGGACCTCTTCCATATGGATGGTAGAGTGCATGTGTCCAGAGAGTGTAATGCATTGTGCTGCCAAAACAAGTGTGTGTATTGTACGTAGGAGATGACAACCCCCCAGCCTTACCCTTATACACTGCACTGCCAGATTCGTGTTGCCTTACCTAGCTAGACATCTTACCTAGACGGGTTCCACGAGAAGGGAACCCCACAAGTGCCTACACACCAGCAGAATACATATTTGTGTAATTACTCTTAACACTGAAACTATTGTTAAGCCGGACGTATTACTTGGGTTCCGTGTCGCCGTCGCAAGACTCCGTGGAAGGGAGATATGTAAACACTGCACAACTTCTGTAGTTTAATATTCTTCCTTAGTAGTACACTTCACTCTTGACTCTTCACTGGCCACTAGCTTACTATGACTCGGACTGGGACTCTCTCGCCCTCTTCTCCTATATATATCCAGAACAGTAAAGTCTAGAATGTTACAGTATATTTTAGATCATACAAGAACATGTAGCAAAAATATATGCGAGTTGGCAACACTTCCCGCCTGGCGTCTGGCCGCGCCCCGCAGGGCGCGGACGGCTCGCCTTGCTCCCCGCCCCCCTGCTCGCTCCTCCCGGAGCCTTCTAGAGGCCCATGGACGCCGGGGGAAGCTTCCAGCACAACAGTACGTAGGGGTTAAAATTCGTATAGCCTTTGACCAAGGTACTCTGCTAGTTTTCTCTTAAATACAGTTAAGGATGTTGACAGGATAACTGTGTCTGGCAGGCTATTCCACAAAGCAATCACTCGGACTGAGAAGTATCGCCTACGTATTTCTGTGTTGCTGTGGGGTAGAAATAATCTGTGTGAATTTCCACGGGTCCTAGATGATGTCTGGAGGGAAAATAACTCAGAGGATTGCACAGGAGAGAGGCCATTGAGAATCTTCCAGACCTTGACTATGTCAGCTCTAAGCATTCTGCCATGCACAGAGAAGAGACCCAAGGCATCCAGTCGGGAGGCATAGTCAAGATGCGAAAGTCCAACAATCTCCTTGGTCCATCGTCGCTGGACCCTCTCAAGCATGTCAGTATCACCTACATACCCTGTGCCATACAACTGAACAAAATTCCTGCACAGGACGGATCGATATGAGAGGTGAGAAGAGATTTCATAAACTCAGGCTCACGGTTAACTGTGCTCTTAAGTAAATTCGACGAAATTCCTGCAGCTTTATTTGCAAGAGAGCGTATGTGGAGATGAAACTTCAATGAAGTATCAACTTGAACCCCTAAATCTGATGCAGACTGCACAAACTGTAAAGGATTTCCTCTAATATAGTAGCCGGAGTACGGGCCAAGATTTGGAGCAGATCCTCGGCAGAACCTAAGAACACGGGTCTTGTCCGAGTTGAGCCTGAGCCCCACGATTCCGCACGTGACACCAGTAGGTCTACATCTCTCTGCACAGAAGCAAGATCTAACAATGTAAGAGAAGGTTAGTCTTATTTATCTTTGGTATATTTTCAGATCATCAGCGAAAATTTTGTATTTACAGGTCAGACCGTGAGCCACAAAGTTAATATAAATGAGAAAAAGGGTTGGTCCAAGGACAGACCCTTGGGGAACTCCACTAGTTACATGCGTAGAATCACTCTCAGAACCCCCAACCACAACCTCAATACTCTACCGTTCAGAAATCCGTGTATCCAAGAGAGTAAGGGATTCCCTATACCGATGTGGGAGAGCTTACTGATCATAATGTTATGATTTACTAAAGTCAAATAGTATAAGGTCGACCATATGCCCCTGATCAAGCCAGCAGGTGGCGTCATCATATGTTAGGAGCTGATCATCAACTGAGTGAGCCTTACGTACGGAAGCCAAACTGATTAGAATCTAATAAGTTATTATTCACGAGAAAAGATGCCTTGGGTACCTGGCTATACAGTAACCAGCAGATAACATTATTTCGTCTGATGTGGAAATATATTTACAATTTGTATCGTTTGTGGTCCAATGTAGCGTGTTTGAGGCTCGTGCGTGTAGCGGAAAGTTCCAGTTGGCAACACTGCCAGGTGACAACAACAGCACGCGCCGAGGCCCGAGCAGCATCCCTTCTGGCCCTGCCCAACCAGCCCCCTAAAACACCCCAGAAGAAGAAGACGACGAAGGCTCCACACCCACGGGCCAGCGCTGGGGACCTGCTGGCCAGCGACACCCTCAGCCCCAACACTGCCAGGACAACACCTCCACCACCGCCGCCGGGAAGTCTTAACCTTCTCATGCAGCAGAAGTAGGTAAGCTGTCCTGCACAAGACAGGCCGCCCTCCACTCATAAGAACATAAGAACATAGGGAAACTGCAAGAGGCCGGGTGGCCTACACAGGGCAGCTCCAGAATCCCCCCCACTACTCACGATGGGTGAGGTGTAGTTACAGGGGTTACAGGTAGAGGCTTGATCCTCGTTATACCGGTGTTGTGCGAAATAAGTTGACCGACAAATAATTAGTAACATCGGTATCTGCGCATGCGCGGCCTGACAACAACAGATCTGCGAAATAAGTCGAAACCAGAAGGTAAGTAATTTGTTTCACAGCTTTAGTTAATGGATTTTAGCTAGAATATTATCATCTGTAGGTTTTCATATCAACAGAGAGTATCAAGTTATTGTTAATGTGTTATGGGATTACTCTGATGCTGGATATTAAGAGAAAGAGATAAAGAAGAGGCTCGGTCACAAGTTCGTTTCACTGGCCTATTTCACAGGCTTTTGAGGTGTTATAGGCTGTTTCTATGATAAAAGAAAGGCTGAAAATTAGGGTGAATAAAGGAAAGGAACGCCAGTATTCATGAACAAGGAAATTGAGTGAGATAAGAGAAAAAAGCAATTTCACAACTATTCTCGATCATACAGATGTGTTATTTCTCACTATATTGCACTAGTTACAAGTTTTTACTATTACTTTAAGGTGTATATTGATAGTAGAAGGCCTCTCAATTGTTGCCTCTATATATAGTAAATGTCATAATAGCAATTATGCCTCTTGGTATTTGGAAAAATAAAGGAAAAGTGAAAGCCAAGGTTCTTGGATGGCCCTCCACATTGGGTCTGATATGGAGCTTACATTGTTGGGTGACTGAATTATTAGTCACTGTATCTTATCATGTTTACAAGGCATTTGTTGGTCAGTACTGAAGCTGAAGACCTCAACAAATAAGAGTAATAAGTGATCCCTGTGAAGGGCTGTGAGTGCATACACAGGTTTGTACTGTCATACCCCGAGAGCATATTTTATATTTCCTCTATTTTCCTGCACAACCTCTGCTTGTATCAAACAACACACGAGAAATTAATCAAGACCAGGAGAGGGTATTCGCAGGCTGCCTGGGCTGGGATTGAACCCGCAACCAGCGTGACAAGAGAGCCACTCCCTACCGAGTTGGCAAAAGTGGTACCCCACTGGATAAGTGGGTTATGGGAGGCTCATTCATCAGGCATAGTTGCCGCACTACAGTACATTATTTGTATATTACTTTGTTAGCTTGTGTTTTTTTGTGCCTGCTACTGAAATGATTTTCCTTTTTTGTAGCATATGCTAGAAGAGAGGTATACAGAATAGTGATAAAAATAAGGAGAAACTATTATGTATAAGAGGTTGTTACTAGTACTTATCTATGCCTGGACAAGCAAACTTTAGAGGCACATCATGACAGGCTTTTATCAACTGAATGTATCTATCACCTTACAAACCAAAGCCAATATAATACCGACGGACATTATGAGTTTTAGGTTATGCTGGTAGCAGTGTAGTAACAATAAATGGATATTTTGTGGTGATAGTTTACTCTTTCAGAAAGTTACTATCTGTTAGTTAACTGGGTTTTTGTTAGCTGAAAATAGTTCAGATCTTTCTGTATTTAGCTGAAGTAAAATCAATAAAAAAATACAGCATCCTAAGACAAGTGTGGTAGTTCTGATGTCTCTGTGAGCCTGTGTCTTGGGGCAGCAGTGTTGTACCCAGCACACTCACTGGCTGGCTTGACAAATATGAGCAATAATACATTCTACATTCATAGCATATGCTCCAAACCTTATATTTTACCTAGATTAATGACCAATCAGCATTCAGCATGCCCCCCACAAGTCTTTGCTTTCTAAACTGCCCTCTCTTGGATGCTGTCCTTCTCTCTGTTCCTTTATCTCCAGTTTCATTTACGGCCGTTCTTTCTCTGCAGTGGTAGACAGTCACTGTTCTTCCCCTAAACCTATCAACAGTGGTGTTCCACAGGGCTCTGTCCTATCACCCACTATCTTCCTGTTATTCATCAATGATCTTTTCATAACAAGCTGTCCTATCCACTCATACACTGATGACCTTGCTATCAATTCCATATTGGAGTAAGAGGAACCTTGTGTCCTTCAATGCCTCAAAAACTCAATTTCTCCACCTATCAACTCGACACAATCTTCCAAACACTTATCCCCTGTTCTTCGACAACACTCAGCTGTCACCTTCTTCAACACTAAATATCCTCGGTCTATCCTTAACTCAAAATCTTAACTGGAAACTTCACATCTCCTCTCTCACTAAATCAGCCTCCTCGAGGTTGGGCGTTCTGTATCGTCTCCGCCAGTTCTTCTTCCCCGCACAGTTGCTTTCGTATACAGGGGCCTTGTCTGCCCTCGTATGGAGTATGCATCTCACTTGCATCTCACTCATACAGCTCTTCTGGACAGAGTGGAGTCTAAGGCTCTTCATCTCATCTGCTCTCCTCCTCTTACTGATAATCTTCTACCTCTTAAATTCCATAACCATGCTGTCTCTCTATCTTCTATCGATATTTTCATGCTGACTGCTTTCCTGAACTTGCAAACTGCATGCCTCCCCCCCTCCTGTGGCCTCGCCACACACGACTTTCTACTCAAGCTCATTCCTATACTGTCCAAACTCCTTATGCAAGAGTTAAATCAGCATCTTCACTCTTTCATCCCTCACGCTGGTAAACTCTGGAACAATCGTCCTTCATCTGTATTCCCTCCTGCCTACGACTAGAACTCTTTCAAGAGGAGGATATCAGGACCCCTCTTATCCCGAAATTGACCTCTCTTTTGGCCACTCCACTGTACTCTTTTTAGGAGCAGTGAGTAGTGGGCTTTTTTTTTTTCATTATTTTTATTTTTTTATGCTGTAAAAAAAAAGATAAAAAAACTGTAGCAGTGATGGGCCAAATTTGTGGTTTTACTGTATACCAGTGATGGGACAAATTTTTTCCATGATATAAACCCCCCAAAATAGATGCTGCATAAACTGATCACAAATGCGTTGATACATATTATGAAATGGTTTGCGCGAGTGATGATTATTTCTCAATTTTTCTTTTTTTTGCTTAAAGGCGCCTTTAAGAAACATGGTCCCTGCAGCTACCGAGTTAAGCCCTATATGTGTGCCCAGCACTTTACAGGTCGTCTCTAGCATAGAGGCATAATAATCATGACCTACATTGGAACAACTTTTTTACCTGATCTTGTTTTTTTTTCTTTACTGTGTTCTAGAAAATGAACTCAAGGCATAGATCCTTGGCTATATGGTTCATCCTTACACCACATAAGTGCTGCTGGAATATGTTTACATTCAGAAATTTAAGGATACCACCTGCAAAATACAAGTTAATGAGGAAAGTGTGTGTGTGTGTGTGTGTGTCATTTATTGGCCTGGAACTCAGGACATTGTTGTACATTGCATATAATGATACAGATGTTATATTAAAAAAAAAAAAAAACATCAATATGCTAATTTTCTGATCTGATGCTTTTTTTCATTTATTTATGTTAGATTATATGCAGTTTCCTACATCTAGGACCTCCTGATCTTCCAGGCCCATAAATGCCACACACTCTTTCCTCATTTGCTTGTATTTTTCAGCTGTCATATTCAAATATATGAATGTACTCACATTCCCCATTGGAACCTTCTTTGTGCATAGAAAAAAACTTGTAGCTAAGAATCCAGCCTTTAGGCTTGGTCCCAGCCCTGAGGCAGTCATCACCAGCCTTCCCAGCTTTCCAACTTTTCTTTGTGGAGTGGTTGATACCTGAGGAAGGTAAGTTCTGGCACACTTGCCCTGTGTCTCCTCCATTGTCTCTAGGGTTGCAGTAATGACACAATATGCACTTAGCATATGTCCTCAACTCAACCTGTTCCTCTTAACTTTGCTTCTCAGATTTTTTTTCTTTTAATCAGGAATTTCCTATACCCTTGTTAAACACCCTCAATAAACATAATGTCACTTTCACCTTCACTTTTTTGTCTCATTTTCCTTTACATACTAGGATAGTTTATCCCACCCTTGCTTCTCTTAATTACCTCATAATGATGAACATTAACAATTCTTACAGTAGACAGTTAACAGGAAATAAAGCTAAGCTAAACAGGAAAAGCAAGCTGCATCATGAAGAAACCAACTAATCTGTATGAACAATTAATAAAAAGTAAGGGTTAAAACTAAGCTGATTCAGTCAAGTGAAAATACAGACACGAAATGAGTCAGAAGTTATGGCAAGGATGCAAAGAAAATGGGAGGTATGGAGAGAATGAACAGTGATCCATAACACATACTATGTAAAGACAGGGTTAATGGTGGTGGTGACAGGATTGAAAAAATTATGGCAAAAGGTAAATCATAAAAAGAATTGGTATGCTGACAATGTCCTTCAGCAGGTGATTGGAAGAGTATCACGTCATTGCTAAAGGGGGAAACTAGAAATAAAGTCGCAAGGGATGGTGTGAAAATGCTCAATTAATTGCTTTACTGAAGATTGTATGAACAAACTCAGATTCCATGATCACATAAAGCTATCTTGTGATGCATGTGGCCTGTAATGGCAGGTCATGAAGCCACAAGAGGAAGAATATCTTCCAGTGCATGACTGCGAGCACGAGCTGAGCTATAATAATTTCGCAAGTCCTATAGTAAAATTATGTTATTAAATTACTGAAGACTGTAGGAACAAACTCAGGTACATCACAGCTATCTTGTGATGCATGTGGCCTGTAATGGCAGGTCAGGAAGCCACAAGAAGAAGGATATCTATCACTGCATGACTGTGAGCACGAGCTGAGCTATAATAATTTCGCAGGTCCTATACGTGCGAAATACGCACGAGTTGATTAATTATTATAATACTGAAGATTGTATGAACAAACTTTCTGATTCCATGATCACCTAAAGCTATCTTGTGATGAATGTGTGGCCTGCAATGGCAGGTCAGGAAGCCACATAAGAAAAAATACCTATCAGTGCATTGACGATCATAATTTAGAGGCTCATTATGATGTATCTTGCTTGAGGAGGCTTTTATTTATATCTCACAAACTTTATTATTACCCTACACACTTGTTGTTGCTTTATAAACCTAAAGAGAACAGTGTGAGCACGAACTGAGCTATTTATAATAATTTCGCAGGTTGATAAGTATTTCGCACGTCTACGTGCGAAATACTCACGAGTTCTAGCCGCGCATGAGCAGATACCGATGTTACTAATTATTTGTCGGTCAAGTTATTTCGCACAACACCGGCAGTACTAGGCACGCATCCAGTACCCCGTCACCCGACTGCACCCACACCTCACTGCCATCTGTCGTCCTCGTCCATGTAGCTATCCAGTCTACTCTTAAAACAAGCTATCGTCCCTGCACAAACTATGTGATTGCTGAGTCTATTCCATTCCCCCACCACCCTATTACTAAACCAATGCTTGCCTATATCTCCTAAATCTATACTTTTCTAATTTAAATCCATTACTGCGAGTTCTATCCTGCTGGCTAATTCTCAGTACTTTACTTATATCGCCTTTGTTGTAACCCTTGACCCATTTGAATACTTCTATCAGATCTCCCCGCACTCTTCGGCTCTCTAGTGAATGTAAGTTTAGATGTTTCAGCCTATTTTGATATGGGAGGTTCCTCAGCCCCTGAATCATCTTGGTCATCCTCCTCTGAACTGATTCTAGCAAGTTGATGTCCATTCTGTAGAGGCAGCTCCTTTGACCCTAAGCTCCCGTGTATCTAACCCCACCTAATATCGCTGTCCATGAATTTATCTAGTCTATTTTTGAATGTGACAATTGTATTGGCACTCACCACGTGACTGCTAAGCCTATTCCACTCATCCAGCACCCTGTTTGTAAACCAATTTTTGCCTGTGTCCCTGTTGAATCTGAATTTATCCAGTTTAAACCCATTACTTCGTGTCCTACCCGGTTCTCTTACCAACAAAACCTTATGAATGTCTCCTTTATTAAAGCCCTTCATCCATTTATAAACCTCGATCATGTCTCCATGCACCCTTCGCCTTTCTAGAGAATGCAAGTTTAACTGTTTGAGTCTTTCCTCGTATGGCAAGTTTCTCAACCCCTGAATCATCTTAGTCATCCTCCTCTGCACCAATTCTAACATTTTGATATCCATTCTATAGTAAGGTGACCAGAACTGAACCGCATAGTCAAGATGAGGTCTAACTAATGCTAAATATAGTTTGAGGAAGACTTCGGGGCTTTTGTTGCTTACGCTCCTTGAAATAAATCCCAGTACCCTATTTGCTCGATTTCTAGCTTGAATGCATTGTGCCCTTGGACAGAGATCAGAGCTCACTAAGACCCCTAAATCCCTCTCGCACCCAGACCTGCTTTTGAGAGTGTCATTTAAACAATAGTTATGTGAGGGGTTGTTCCTACCTACACTCAGAATACTGCACTTCCCTACATTGAACTCCATCTGCCATTTATCCACCCAGTCATACAATCTGTTGAGTTCACCCTGGAGAATACTAGCGTCCTGATCCGACTCAATTACTCTACCAATCTTGGTATCATCTGCAAATTTACTAACATCACTACTAATTCCTGTATCTAAGTCATTGATATAAATAATAAACAAAAGTGGACCTAATACCGAACCTTGTGGGACCCCACTCGTAACACATCCCCAGTCAGATCTTTTACCATTGATTTGCACTCTTTGCATCCTATTGCTAAGCCACGCCTTGACCTAGTTCAAAACTTTACCCTCTACTCCGTGAGCCTGTAATTTAAGCAACAGTCGTTGGTGAGGAACTTTGTCAAACGCTTTACTAAAATCAAGATAGATTACATCATAATTTTCATCTCTGTCAACCGCCTCAAATACTTTATTGTAGAAGGACAAGAGATTGGTGAGGCATGACCTACCTTTTGTGAACCCATGCTGCGAGTCGTGAATTAAGCTACGTTTCTCTAAATGCTCCCGAATGTTCCTGGCTATTATGGACTCCAGCATCTTGCCTATAACCGATGCTAAGCTAATTACGATAGTTTGAAGCAACTGACCTGTCCTCCTTTTGAAAATCGGCGTCACATTAGCTACTTTCCATAGGCTCGGCACATAGCCAGTATTTACCAACATCTTAACCTTCAATGCGATGACGCCTGCGTAGGCGTCGCCATATGAAGCCATCAACAGTAGCTTATACGATGACGCCTACGTAGGAGTCATATTTCTATTCTGTTTCTTCTTCTATTGAGTTGTCCCGTACTTTGTGTTGGTTACTAAGTAAAGACGCCGTATGCTGTCCTTGAAATCCTATTGCTCACTCCACCATCCTTGTTCCCACCAATCACAAAAATGAGCTACAGTATGCACCGCCTTCTTCCCGCCTTTGTTTCTAAAATTAGGAAGTCTCATTCTCTCTCTCTCTCTCTCTCTCTCAGACACCGAGGCGCCGACCAACATTGCCAGACTGTCGTACTCGGCCTCCTGTCTGCCAATTTCCGACCCAAAAATCTGCCTCCTCGACCCCGATAATTGCCTTCATATACAGTTATCATAAGAATGGTTAATTATTGGTGTGTTTTGGCAACAGTTATGGCTCAGAAACCGGTAAATACGAGGCTACAGTATGATAATCTGGCAACGGTGGCGCCGACACCATCACGTCTCGCCCACCCCCCTCCTCTCTCTCTCTCTCGCTGATAATTTCTCGACATTCTTCCTCATTTACACAATCATCTTCTTTCTCTATTTCTTTCCACCTTCCCCGTTTCTCCCCTTTCTTTATTTCACGTTGACGCAATTTATATTATGAATAGCAGGTATATGTTGACTCGTCGTATGCCGCTTGCAAATACAGGATACATGTAATGAGGGCTTTCAGCAGCATAATATACGGAGGCGACAAGCAGATACATGCCGGCTCAGGTTTCCGCGCACGTCGAGCACGCCGATATCAGCCAGGCGGGCTTTGAACATCCGGCGAAGGGGTTAAAGATGTCGGTTAGTGGGTCACTGAGTACATAACCTAATTCCTTTAATACCCTCGGAAATATCCCGTTAGGACCTGGCGACTTGTTCTTCTTAAGCTTATCTATTTCATCCTGAACTACTTGCCTGGTAATGATTATATCCCTCAACTTATCGCCATCCCCGCCCTCGTACACCTGAACCCTTTCCGGTATAGTCGTTCGATCCTCCTGTGTGAATACTGAAAGGAAGTAGTCGTTCAACAATGTGCTCATATTTTCTTAATTTTCTACTAGCTCCCTGTGTTTGTTTTCAGCGGTCCAATTTTCTTCCGTGTTTTTGTTCTATTCATCTGAAAGAAGCCCTTAGGATTACTTTTCGCCTCATTTGCTATTTTGATCTCATAGTTCCTTTTTGCTATCCTGGTGTTTTTCTTAACCAATCTAGATAGTTCGACGTACCGGCCCCTGAGATGTGTTTCACCATTCTTTATTTTCTGATAAATTCCCTTCTTTAACCCAATCTCGTGTTTTAGTCCACGAGTCATCCACTTAGGATCATTGTTTTCTTTTCTAAGTGTTCGCTGTGGTATATGCTGTCCTTGCCCCTCTACTATTACTCTAACTAAATTATTGTAAGACATTTCTACCTGGTTCTCCTGGCTCTCCAATCTGCAGTTCTGGCCCTCATGAATCCCTAAATTATCCCAGTTTACCCTTTCAAGATGTCTTCGAAGCCCCTCGTAATTTGCTCTTCTGAAATCTGGCACTAACACTGGGTTTGGTTCGCGGGTTACCGCCCAGTCTAAGCTAAAACGAACCGTTCTGTGGTCACTATTTCCTAACTCCGCCCAACTCCAACTCACGTAGCAAGTTCCCATTATTGGTTAGGACTAAGTCTAATATGTTATCTCCTCTGGTAGGCTCAGTAACTACCTGCTTAAGGAAATTATCTTGTATAACTTCAAGAAAGTCCTCGGCTTCCAGTTCACCCACTAGGTCTTCCCAGTCTATATTCCTATAATTAAAGTCC
Organism: Eriocheir sinensis; assembly: GCF_024679095.1. Lineage (NCBI taxonomy): Eukaryota > Metazoa > Arthropoda > Malacostraca > Decapoda > Varunidae > Eriocheir > Eriocheir sinensis. The sequence continues at coordinate 7,434,765 of NC_066565.1, forward strand.
CCCATTATGCAGACATTTCTACTCCTACTCGCCCTGCCAGTCTCCTGTAGTAATATACTCGTGTCCTGCCTGTTAAGGCTGGGTGGCCTCTAGAGTTAGTTTTCTTTCCTTTGTAAACGTCCACCCAAACTGATTATGAATCCATGTTAGTTTTGACTGAATGTCAACTAAACATTTAAGTGAGTCTTTAACATATAGCGCAACTCCGCCCCCCTTTCTGCCCCTTCTGTCTTTGTGAAACATCTGATAACCGTTATTTCAAATTCTGATCTAAAATTTCTATTGGCAGTGTCCATTCATGTCTCAGTGATCGCTATTATGTCAAAATTTTCTGAACAAGCTTCACCCCTTAGTAAGTCTATCTTGTTTCTGGGGCTCCTGCTGTTAGTATAGAAGATTCTTAGCCCGCCCTCTGTTACTCCCCTATAATTACTTCTAAGCTGCCTGGTTATATTATGAGCTAGATGTTCTCTTCCATTACTCCTCCCATTGCTCCTATTACTCCTCCCCCTCACCTATACTAAAAATCCCTCAGGGTACCAAGTGCCGCTCAAGGGAGTCTTAGAGAGCCTCAACACCCTTGAACGTCAAGTGTATCCCGTCACGGGCGTAGGGCGTCGTTGCCAAAGAAGAGGTCCCAGTTGTCGACGAACAGCCATTTGATGTTCCTAGCCTCATAGCACTGCACTTTTCCAGGGTGGAACTCAACAACCACTTCCCGACCAATGTTGCATCCTGTAGAGATCTTCCTGGAGTCTAACACAGTCCTCTCTCTTACCAGTTTGTCTGAAGACCTTTGTCAATCGTCAGCGTACAAAATAATTACGCTGTTAATTTACTACATCTGGTAGATCATTTTATGTACATAATGGCAACAGTGGTCCAAGCACTGAGCCTTGGGGCACTCCACTAATGTAACCATTGCCAGTCTGATTCTTCTCCATTTACTATAACTCTGTGTTTCTCTCTGTCCAGAGAATGCTGCTATCCAGTTTAAAATGTTGCCCCTGATGTTATAACTTTTTTATTTTCTCAGTGTCTCAATGTGGAACTTTATCAAATGCTTTAGCAAAATGGCAATATCACAACATCCACAGCGCTACCTTCATCCAGATACTGCGTCCATTTTGTCTATACGGTAATAAGCTGCAGCACCGTTGATCTGCCCGTCGAATCCGTATTGTTTTCTGCTGAGTAGTTGATAATTCTTCAAATGCTCTAAATTTTTTTCTCTCATTATGGTTTCCATTATTTTTCATATGACACAGGTCAAACTCACAGGTCTGTAATTACCTGGTTCATTTCTGTCGCCCTTCTGATAGATCGGTGTGATGTTCGCGATTTTCCAGTCTTCAGGTAACTCATTGCTCTGCAGCGACAACTTGAATATCTTCCTGAGTGGCGGAAATTATTCCCTTCACCTCTTTTATCACCCGTGGGTGCAACCCCTCTGGGCCTGGAGACTTATGACGTTGCATTTTATCGATCACTCTTTCTATAGCATCACATGTAAATTCTATGACTGGTAAGGGAGGAACATTCTTAATATCAACGTTGGGTGTCATCCCATCAGGTTCCTCGGTAAAAACAGTACTATAAGTTCGCCAGCACCCTCACTTTTTGTTCGTCGCTTTGTGTTTTGGCTGTTTTTTCAGTATTCGTATAAAGGTCACATTCGCCCACTGATGACTTAGTCTTTGACTGTACGCACTTCCAGAATATCTTAGGGTTTGTTTGGACATTCTGAGCAATGGTCTGCTCGGTGTCCTTAATAGCATTTATTAGGCAAGTTGAAATCTCCAACAATAATTTTGTGCCTTGCACTGTATTCGCTGGTTTCTTGTAGTAACTTCAGTATTTTCTCGTTATTTTCATTATCACTGCTTGGGCTCCTATAAATAGACGTGAACAATAGTTCCTCATTTTTACATTTGATCTTAACTGCTATATACTTGCAAGCTTCCTCTTTCATCTGGATAATGTCATAGGCTATATCCTTATATATATATACTAACAGTCCTCTTCCCTTATCCTCAAGTGCTAGATTTTTTCCAATGCTCTCATACCCTTCAAAGTTATTATACTCCGCAATGTCTCTATCAAAACGATGATTTTTTGGTTTGACTTCCTGTAGCTATCACATGAGGGGTGTCTGTAACTCTTCAACTTTTGCTCCCAGCTCCACTATCTTATCATTAGTTAATACATCGACATTACAAAGTAACACATGAAAGTCTTTTTACTTGACCCAGATGTACATATTTTATTTTGGATTATGCTTGTGGTTCCTCTATCTCCTTCCTCCACCTTTTACCTTCAGTATATGCCGGTTCCAGGACTTCCTCTTACTACATAGTAGTTTCCCGAATCTTTCTCCTCGGCGTTTTTCTTTCCGGCATTTGCTCTGAGTTCCTTCTCTCTTTTCCTTTCCTCAATGGTCATATCATGAGACACACCAACCTTCCTAAATATTTCACCTTTGGCATCTTTCAGCCTGAACAAGTTTCTCATAATCCTTTCTTTCAAGGATCCTCTCAGAGTCACCACTATGAGCCTTGGTAGGCTACTCTGTTCTGTTTCTCCCTTGTATCTTCCAATTCGTCTTATCTCCTCAATATCACTGTCCAAACATGTCAAGCCCATCTCACTGCATAATTCTATGAAAATTAGCTTGTCATGCTCAATTTTTTCAGACCTAATTGCCAAGTTCATGCCCTCTTTCACCTTCTCTGGGATACCATACAAGACAATGTTGTTTTTCCTGTCTAATCTATTTTTTACTTGATTGGTAGTTTTATCAACAGTTCTTTACCATTATGAGCATTGAGGCCCAAAAGCAGTAGCTCCTTCAGTACTAGACCCACTGCAAACCTTTGATGCCACTGTCTTCAAGACATCCCTGTAGGATTTTGCCAAATCTTCCTTCACCTCTGCACTCACTTTGTTCCTCGTGTCAACTGTTATATCAACTGTTTTGCTTTCCACTGCTTCATTAATCACACTCTTGACTTCCTCCCCAACTTTCTGCTTGACTTCATCAATCCTAGATTTGAACTCACTGTTCACTTGAGACCTGATATCATCTCTAATTTCCTCCTTCAGATTCTTGACTCTTGATCTCCTCTAAGGCCTCAGTGGTTTTAGTTTCCAGGGCATCCATACGTCTTTCTACTTTATCCTGTCTCTTGGATGTGTTGGTTACTTGTTTGAACAATTTCCCCGCAACAATATCGCATTTGGTACAATACCAGTGAATCTTACTTACTTGATTGCTGCTCAGGAAATTATACACTGCCTCAGTGACCTCCTCACACTTTATGTGGTGCCACATTTCACATAGTTCACAGCCTAGAGCCTTGTCTTCCTCACCAACCTTAACCTTACAGACTGGGCATGTGTCTGTTTGTTTATCTGCGTCGCTATCGTCTGCCCTGTCAGCTGATCATCCCGCCCCCAGCCGCAAGGCTTGTTTTGCCAGATCAACAGTATCCTTGGTTTTGTGGCCGCCTGCTTACTAGACGGATTATTCTTGAACGATTCATTCTTCTGGCAATATTACTATTGGAGAATTCCTTCACTTTTACAGAGCTCTCACGGGCGTCCACCCTCGACCACGACCACGGACCCTAGGCCGCCGGTGTGTGGAGGAAAAGAGAACAAGGAAAGAACGAGGACAACAGCAACACACTCCAGCTTCCGCAAAGGTTGGGGCCGCCTCACCTGCAGGGCTGGACAGCAGCATGAGTGGCCAGGACAAGCAGGAGCAGACTGCTGCAGGGGCAGGAGGGTCAGTGGTCTGGATGAAGCAACACTGCTGGCAACTCCAGCAACAAAGGAGAGAGGAAGTTTGTGTGTCTGGAGTGTGGAAAAGAATTAACCACAAGGCATGGCCTCAGATATCACACCCTTACACACACTGGTGTGAAGAACTATGAATGTAAGGAATGTGGGAAACAATTCAACCAGAAGAGTCACCTAGATAGACACACCTTACACAAACTTGTGTGAAGAACTTTGTATGTAATGATTGTGGTAAACAATTCATCCAGAAGAGTACCCTTGATTCTCACACCCTTACACACACTGGTGTGAAGAACTATGGATGTAAGGAATGTGAAACAATTCATCAGAAGAGTACCCTTGATACACACACCCTTACCCACACTGGTGTGAAGAACTAGGACTGTCAGGACTGTGGGACACCATTCATCCCGAAGAGTCCCCTTGACCGACACTCCCTTTCACCCACTGGTGGGACGAACTATGAATGGAAGGAATGTGGGAAACAATTCAACGGAAGGGTAACCTTGATACACACACCCTTACACACACTGGTGTGAAGAACTGTGAATGTAAGGAATGTGGGAAAAAATTCAACCGGAAGGGTATCCTTGATAGACACACCCTTACACACACTGGTGTGAAGAACTATGAATGTAAGGAATGTGGGAAAAAATTCAACCGGAAGTGTCACCTTGATGCACACACCCTTACACACACTGGTGTAAAAAGTCATGAGTGTGAAGAGTGCGGGAAGAGGTTCAGTGTGAAGCAGGCACTCAATCGACATGTCTTCAGGCACTATGGCCTTAGAGAGTTCAAGTGTGATGTTTGTGGAAAGCTCTTTAAGACAAGGGATGACATTGCCAGGCACATAAAGATCCACTTCTGAAGTGTGTCTGCCTACAGTAGTTATAGTGACCAAGGTAAGGAAGGGGATGGGAGGGAGAGGAAGGGAAGAGAGGAAGGGGAGGAAGAGGAAGGCAAGGCTGCAGTAGGGAAGGGGAGGATAGCCCAAGAACGGGAAGGGAAGGAAAGGCAGAGGAAGGGAAGGGAAGGCAGAGCAAGGGAAGGAAATCCCAAGGAAGGAAAAGGGAAGGAAAGGGAGAGTAATGTGGTGTGGCTGGGTGTGGTGTGGTGTGGCTAGGTATGGTGTATGGTGTGGCTGGGTATGGTGTGTGGTGTGACTGGGTGTGGTGTGTGGTGTGGCTGGGTATGGTGTGGTGTGTGGTGCGGCTGGGTATGGTGTGGTGTGTGGTGGGGTTGGGTGTGGTGTGGTGTGTGGTGAGGCTGGGTATGGTGTGGTGTGTGGTGCGGCTGGGTATGGTGTGGTGTGTGGTGGGGCTGGGTATGGTGTGGTGTGTGGTGAGGCTGGGTATGGTGTGGTGTGTGGTGCGGCTGGGTATGGTGTGGTGTGTGGTGGGGCTGGGTGTGGTGTGGTGTGTGGTGAGGCTGGGTGTGGTGTGTGGTGCGGCTGGGTGTGGTGTGGTGTGGTGGGGCTGGGTATGGTGTGGTGTGTGGTGAGGCTGGGTGTGGTGCGGCTGGGCTGGGTTTGGTGTGGTGTAGTGTGTGGTGCGGCTGGGTATGGTGTGGTGTGGTGTGTGGTGTGGTGTGTGGTGCGGCGTGTGGTGCAGCTGGGTATGGTGTGGTGTGTGGTGTGGCTGGGTATGGTGTGGTGTGGTGCAGCTGGGTATGGTGTGGTGTGTGGTGTGGCTGGGTATGGTGTGGTGTGGGGCAGGGTTGGCAGTTTAAACCAAATGGTTTAAACCAATAAAAACCAGTGGTTTAAACCAACTAATAAAACTTTTTTTTTTCTTTTGTGTGTATCTTTGTTAGTTTGATCAGTATTGTGGTTTTAACTATATGTAAGATTTTAATTATGTACAGCAGGGTTGGCGGTTTAAACCAGGGGTGTCAAACTCAAAACCCTTGGAGGGCCAATTCATGCTCTGAAGTGCCGTCATGGGGGCCAACAAGGCTAGAAAAATACATTGAAACTACCGTGATACATGAGCCATTTATGACTATCCACAGGCCATGAGATTGACACCCCTGTTTTAAACCAAAAAAAACATCAATAAAACCAGTTTTTTTTTGTGATTCTTTTTTAGATTCATAAGGAATTGTGGTTTTAATTATATGTGGTTTTATTATTTTTATTATGCACAGTCATTTTACTAACACCTGAAGAAAACGTCAGTTGGTAAACTCAAATCTCCAGTTAAATGCTGTAACTCAAGAGTAACTGAAAACATAATTTTGGTATATTATATATATATATATATATATATATATATATATATATATATATATATATATATATATATATATATATATATATATATATATATATATATATATATATATATATATATATATATATATATATATATATATATATATATATATATATATATATACCACACACCATCCACGGGCAGGCAGGCGTGATCCCAGAACAGCCACCAGGCGCCGATCCTCACTGGCCCACAGAACACCCGAGGGGAGGGAACGAGGCAGGGCACAAAGGATACACGTTCAACACTAAGTTCTAGTTTAATGACAGGTTCCTCACACAGTACAGCAACTTTCAAGGGCACAGAACAGTTAGGTAATCAGGCACAGTACAGGGGCACGGCAGACATGCACACCGGATGCACACAGCTCATGCGGAGCAGCTCAACACTCTCAAGCCCAGACAGCGTCTTCTCAACTGCCCTCAGCCACCCTTGCTCGCAACAGCCGACTCAGCACTTCCTGCCCGGTGGCCGGTGGCCCCGGGCTCCCCTCTGTCTCTCTTGTCCCAACAAGTAGAGTTGCACCATGCTGAGCTAATGTTGCATCATGCTACAATTTTCATCACATTACACATACAATCATTCACTTACAGCACAATCGTAACACTATATATATATATATATATATATATATATATATTTATCTATATATAATTATATATATATATATATATATATATATATATTTTTTTTAAAAAGGAAGCAGCTCAAGGGCACACACACACACACACACACAAAAAAAAAAAAAAGCCCGCTACTCGCTGCTCCTAAAAAAGAAATAAAAGAGGTGGCCGAAAGGAGGATCAAATACGGGAGGAGAGGTGTCCTGATACCTCCTCTTGAAAGAGTTCAAGTCGTAGGCAGGAGGAAATACAGATGAAGGAAGATTGTTCCAGAGTTTACCAGCGTGAGGGATGAAAGAGTGAAGATGCTGGTTAACTCTTGCATAAGGGGTTTGGACAGTATAGGGATGAGCATGAGTAGAAAGTCGAGTGCAGCGGGGCCGCGGGAGGGTGGGAGGCATGCAGTTAGCAAGTTCAGAAGAGCAGTCAGCGTGGAAATATTGATAGAAGATAGAAAGAGAGGCAATGTTGCGGCGGAATTTAAGAGGTAGAAGACTATCAGTATGAGGAGGAGAGCTGATGAGACGAAGAGCCTTAGCCTCCACTCTGTCCAGAAGAGCTGTGTGAGTGGAGCCCCCCCACACATGAGATGCATACTCCATACGAGGGTGGACAAGGCCCCTGTATATGGACAGCAACTGTGCAGGGGAGAAGAACTGGCGGAGACGGTACAGAACGCCCAGCCTCGAGGTAGCTGTTTTAGTAAGAGATGAGATATGAAGTTTCCAGTTAATATTTTGAGTTAAGGATAGACCGAGGATGTTTAGTGTTGAGGAAGGTGATAGCTGGGTGTTGTCAAAGAATAGGGGATAGTTGTTTGGAAGATTGTGTCGAGTGGATAGGTGGAGAAACTGTGTTTTGAGGCGTTGAAGGACACCAGGTTCTTCTTGCCCCAATCGGAAATAATAGTAAGGTCTGAGGCTAAGCGTTCTGCAGCCTCCAGCCTTGAGTAGTTAAGTTCCTGAAGGGTGGGTCTTCTATTAAAAGAAGTTGAGTAATGCAGAGTGGAATCATCGGCGTAGGAATGGATAGGACAGTTTGTTTTGGAAAGAAGATCATCAATGAACAACAGAAAAAGAGTGGGAGATAGGACAGAACCCTGTGGGACACCACTGTTAATAGATTTAGGGGAAGAACAGTGACCGTCTACCACGGCAGAAATAGAACGGTCAGAAAGGAAACTGGAGATAAAGGTACAGAGAGAAGGATAGAAACCGTAGGAGGGTAGTTTAGAAAGCAAAGATTTGTGCCAGACCCTATCAAAAGCTTTTGATATGTCCAGCGCAATAGCAAAAGTTTCACTGAAACGGCTAAGAGAGGATGACCAAGAGTCAGTTAAGAAGGCTAGGAGATCACCAGTAGAACGCCCCTTGCGGAACCCATACTGGCGATCAGATAGAAGGTCAGAAGTGGAAAGGTGCTTTTGAATCTTCCGGTTAAGGATTGATTCAAAAGCTTTAGATAGACAAGAAAGTAAAGCTATAGGATGGTAGTTTGAGGGATTGGAGCGGTCACCCTTCTTAGGTACAGGCTGTATGAAGGCATACTTCCAGCAAGAAGGAAAGGTAGATGTTGACAGGCAGAGGTGAAAGAGTTTGACCAGGCAGGGTGACAGCACGGAGGCACAGTTTTTAAGGACAATAGGAGGCACTCCATCAGGTCCATAAGCCTTCTGAGGATTGAGGCCAGAGAGGGCATAGAAAACATCATTTTGAAGAATCTTTATAACAGGCATAAAGGAGTCAGAGGGGGGATGAGTAGGAGGAATATGCCCAGAATCGTCCAGAGTGGAGTTTGGAGAAAAAGTTTGAGAGAAGAGTTCAGCCTTAGAGATAGATGAGACGGCAGTGTTGCCGTCAGGACTGAGGAGTGGAGGGAAAGATGAAGAAGTGAAGTTGGAGGAGATGTTTTTTGCTAAATGCCAGAGGTCACGGGAAGAGTTAGAGAAAGCAAGGTTTTGACATTTTCTATTAATGAAAGAATTTTTGGTTAGTCGGAGAATAGATTTGGCACGATTTCGGGCAGAAATGTAAAGTTCATAATTAGCATTAGTTTGAAGGCTCTGGTACCTTTTGTGAGCTACCTCTCTATCATTGACAGCACGAGAACAAGCGTGATTAAACCAAGACTTTTTTGCGTGAGGAGTAGAGAAGGAACGAGGAATGTATGCCTCCATTCCAGAGACAATCACCTCTGTGATGCGCTGAGCACACACAGAGGGGTCTCTATCCTGGAAGCAATAATCATTCCACGGGAAATCGGAAAAGTACATCCTCAGGTCGTCCCACTGAGCTGAAGCAAAATGCCAGAAGCATCGCCTCTTCGGTGGGTCCAGAGGGTGTACAGGAGTGATAGGGCAGGATGCAGAAATAAGATTGTGATCGGAGGAGCCCAACGGAGCCCAACGGAGAGGACAGTTTGACAGAATAAGCAGAAGGGTTTAAGGTAAGGAAGAGGTCTAGAATGTTGGGCCGATCTCCAAGACAGTCGGGAATACGTGTAGGGTGCTGGACCAACTGCTCTAGGTCGTTGAGGATAGCAAAGTTGTAGGCTTGTTCACCAGGATGGTCAGTGAAAGAGGATGAAAGCCAAAGCTGGTGGTGAACATTGAAATCTCCTAGGATGGAGATTTCAGCGAAGGGAGAGTGGGTCAAGATGTGCTCCACTTTAGAATTCAAATAGTCAAAGAATTTTACATAGTTGGTAGAGTTAGGTGAGAGATAAACAGCACAGATGTATTTAGTAATAGAATGACAATGAAGTCTTAGCCAGATGGTGGAAAATTCAGAAGAGTCAAGGTTGTGGGCACGAGAACACGTGATGTCGTTGCGCACGTAGGCGCAACATCCAGCTTTGGATTGAAATTTAGGATAGAGATAGTAGGAGGGAACAGAGTAGAGATTGCTGTCAGTAGCCTCAGAAACCTGTGTTTCGGTAAGGAAGAGAAGGTGAGGTTTAGAGGAGGAGAGATGATGTTCCACAGAATGAAAATTAGAGCGAAGACCGTGAATGTTGCAGAAATTGAGAAGAAAGAGGTTCGAGGAGTTATCAAGACACCTCTCGGGTCGGCAGCCAGAATGGGAGTCCTCCCTGGGGGAATTTGTGGTCCCCAGGCGGGACTCCAAGGCTTGGTGTAGGTGCGCCATTTGAAATTTTAATTTTGGGAGAAGGTGTATATGTTGTGTGAATGTAGTGTGGTGTGGATAAAGAGAGGATCTGTCTTTAGAGAGCATGCTGAACTACTCTCCGGTGTTGATGAGACAATAGTGAAACGGTTAGTGAGGACATGGGAAGGGTCTTTGGAGGGCTTCAGCTCCCTTCTCACCTCCCATATATACCTCACCGGGAGTGGCTTGCGCCCGTTCGGTAGGTGTCTTCCTACCTACCTATATATATACGTATATATATTTATATATATATATATATATATATATATATATATATATATATATATATATATATATAGATATATATATAGATATAGATATAGATATATATTTGCCACTTCACTAAACAGCAGATAAATTGTTTAAAAAAAAAACAGGAAAGCACCCCCCCACCCTCTCTCTCTCTCTCTCTCTCTCTCTCTCTCTCTCTCTCTCTCTCTCTTACAAGTGTTTTTGTAGCATGCAACTGTAAAATTAGAAGAGGTCTTTCATTACTCTTTAACATTGCAATTAAAAAGCATATTAGAGAAGCTGCATTTTGCCTCTTTTACAGATTGTATGAAGATCAAATGAATAGTTTGCTAAATCCATCTCTAAATCTATCTATAATTCATTTTAAAACTCATATATGTATGTACGGATGGAATTACTGGAATAAACATACTGAAAAGAATAAAAACAACAACAAAAAAAACATGGTTTAAACAAAACAAAACAAAAAAAAAGTTTATACCAAAAAAAACATGTTTTTTGTTTTTTTAAAAAAAAAACATTGGTTTTTGCCAACCGGGGTGTGGTGTGTGGTGCGGCTGGGGATGGTGTGTGTGTGTGTGTGTGGCTGGGTATGGTGTGGTGTGATGTGTGGTGTGACTGGGTATGGTGTGGCGTGGTGTGGTGTGGCAGGATTTGACTCGGCGACTTTTTACCTCGCTGTTGGTGGTGTTTGCAGAAGGACAAGCAGGACCCGGACGGTGACATCATTATGAGGCTTGAGTACGGTCTCCTGAACTCCTCGTCCCTGGTGCTGATTGGTGAGTTGGCGACCCTGTTTTTTCTTTGTTCGCATGTCTCTCTGTCTCTATCTCTGGTTGTGGCTTTTAATTGATGGGTCTGTCTATGTCTTTGTCTGTCTCTGTTTGTGTCTCTGTGTCTGTCTTTGTCTGTCTCTGTCTCTCTCTGGATTTCTGTAGCTTTTAGTGCTAATGGTTGTTTTATCTACTTCTCATTTTCTCTGTGTCTGTCTCTTTGGTAGTATTGCTTTCCTTCTCTTTCTCTACTTATCCCTGTTTCATTTTCCTCCGTTCTCATTTTTTGTTCTCTTTCTGTTCTTATGTCTTATTTTTTCACCGTTTTCCTTTCATTCTTTTCCTTTTTCATTTCTCTCTTCCTCTCCTTGTCTTAGTTTTCCCTTTTCATTTCTTCTTCTTCCTTTTGCTGTCTCATTTTCTCTGTGTCTGGCTCTGGATTTCTGTAGCTTTTATTTATTTATTTATTTTTACAACAAAGGAGACGGATCAAGGGAAACAAAAAGTGCATAGAAAAAAAAGGCCCGCTACTCACCGCTGCCATAATAGACGAAAGTACAGCGTGGCCAAGAGAGAGGTCAATTTGTGGTGGAGAGGTGTCTTGATTTTGGGAAAAGATGTCTACATAGTTTGTCTATTTTTGATCTGTTGTCTGTCTGGAAAGCTGGATTTTCTTATAGCCTTCTCAAACTAATGCTTCCTCTACATAGTTTGCCTATTTTTGATCTGTTGTCTGTCTGGAAAGCTGGATTTTCTTATAGCCTTCTCAAACTAATGCTTCCTCTACATAGTTTGTCTATTTTTGATCTGTTGTCTGTCTGGAAAGCTGGATTGTGATAACAAAGGAGTCAAGTAAAAAAAAAGTATTTTTTTCCCTGGGCCAGAGCCAATAAGCGCTTTTTCATGTATTTCAATACCTCGAGTTTAGCGCCATACCTTCGGAACGAAGCAAGCGGGAAATTTGAGAGGGTACTGTATTCTTTTTTCAAAATTAGCTTCCTCTTCTCCTTATTTTCACATATTCATTTCTTTCTTTTTTATATATGTCTCTGTTATTCTTATTTGGTCTTTTCTTTAAATTCCTCCATGCCTTACTTCTGTTTTGTTTTTCTGTTTCACACCTCCTCCCAAACCATGTTTTCTCTCCTTTAGCTTTTACTGTATGGTATGGAACATCTATCTCTACTCCTTTGTTGTAGATATTCATAAAAAGGTCATATTTCTTTTGAATGTTAGTACTCCTCTTCATATCACTCTAGTCTACCCCAGCGAAGAAAGTCTTGAGTCCAACGTAATCTGCCTTTGCGTAGTTTTTCCTTTTTTCCTTATATGCCTCATCTCGATGTTCACATCCTTCCAAAGTTTTCATCTCTAATAGCTCATGGTCGCTCTTTCCCAAGGGGCACTCATGACTGACTTCTTCATCTAGCTCAACATTTTTTGTGAAAATTAGGTCTAGTCTTGATGGTTGGTCATCCCCTCTCAGCCTTGTTTTTCCTTTGACCCACTGCGTCAACAGGTTATCTGTTGCCAGCTTCAATAGTTTACTTCCCCAGGTATTTTCTTCACCCTCCTTTGCATAGTCTTCCCAATTCACCTCTTTGCAATTGAAATCTCCCGCTAATATTATTCATTCATTCATTCATTCATTTCATCGACGCCTGCTCTAGGGCTCCCACCAGGGATGGCCACGGCAGAAGAGCTTCCAACTTTCTCTATCCAGACACTCCTTCCTTGTCTGCTCAAAGTTTCTCAAAGATCTTTTCCCCTCTCCTAATGTACTCTTGCACCCTATCCTCCATTTCACTGGAGGTCGTCCTCTAACATTCCCTCCCTCTATCTCACTCACATACACCCTTCTGGTCATCTTACTCTCCTCCATTCGCTCCATGTGGCCAAACCACTTTAAGGTCTGTCACTTCACTTCTTCCATCACTCCACACTTCTTCCCTTCACCCCTGTGACACATTCCAAAATGCTCGTACACACTTTCATTACTCATTCCATCCATTCTACTCACACCACAAGCACTCCTCAAATAACTCATTTCCACTGCCTGCACTCTAGACCTCTGACTTTCATTCCAGGCCCATGTTTCACTTGCATATGTGAGGGTTGGTACTATTATTGTATTTCTCAAATCCCTCTTTACCTCCATGCTCACACTTCTGCCATTCATGATTCGTCCCAAAGACCCTACCACCCTTCTTCCTTGCAATGCCCTTTCTCTTATCTCTCCCTCCATACCACCATGCTTACACATAACTGATCCAAGGTACTTAAACTCATTGACCTCCTCCATTTCTTCACCATTCAAAATTATTTTGCATTCTTTTTCACATTCAATTCCCACTCTCTGTGGGCATAAAAAATCTACAACCTCACTTCTACTTCACTCACAAACCATCACTTTACTTTTGTTGACATTTACTTTCAGCTTTCTCCTATTACAGACACTATCAAAAACACTGACCAAATTTTGTAGGTCACTTTCATTTTCTGCAATGAGCACCGTGTCATCAGCAAACAGTATCGAATTCAGTACCCACTTCCTTCCCCCATCGAACAGTCTTACTCCAAATTCTCCAACTTTGCCCTTAATTTCTCTAATAACACCGTCCATATAAATATTGAATAACCATGGTGACATGACGCACCCTTGTCTTAAGCCCACTTTTATCTCAAAATGTTCACTTGTTTCTCCAGTAATTTTGACACATGCAGATGCATCCTCATAGAAAGACTTTATTGCACTAAGCAGTTTTCCTCCCACACCATAAATCTTTAAAACAATGCAATCCAATCGACTCTGTCATAAGCTTTTTCCAAATCCATGAAGGCAGCGTATAGTTTCTTTCCTTTTGCTATTATTTTTTCTACTACCATCCTGAAGGCAAATATCTGATCCACACATTCCCTTCCCTTGCTCTTCACTGATTTTCTCTTCTGTAAGTCTTTGCACCCTCTCTATTATGACTTTTCCATATACCTTTCCGGGTATACTCAGGAGACTTACACCTCTATAGCTCCCACATTCCCCTCTCCTGCCCTTCCCCTTGTAAACTGGGACAATGATGGCTTTCATCCAGTCTGCTGGCACCCCCCCTCCCCCCTCCCATGCTACTTCAAATATCTTGACCATCTATTTCACGACTTCATCTCCTCCACACTTCAACATTTCTGCTGTGATTCCATCAATTCCTGCTGCCTTTTCGTTTTTTAATCATTTTATTGCCTGATTTACTTCTTCATATGTTATACTTCTTTCTTTATATACTCCTCCTCTACCTCTACTCAAAACTGCTGCTGTTACAGCTGCTGGACGTCCATCCTCAAAATTCATTAAGTTTTTGAAATATTCTCTCCATCTCTCTTTCTCAGCTTCCCCGTCTTTCAGCATCTTTCCATTCTCATCCATAACTTCATTTATTATTATAATAAATATATAAATATTACCTTTCTACTATTCTTTATTTGGTCTGTCAGTGCCCGTACTGTTTCTTCCAGCATAGTGTTGTATCTTACTTCATTCCAACTTTTGGCTTTAGGGGGACATAGGCTGTTATTATGTTATTCTTCTCTCCACCCTGTACCACTACCTGCACAGCCATCACCTCCGCACTTACCATTTCCATGTCTCACTTCAGTCGCTTTCAAGTTTTGTTTTGTCATTGTCATCACTCCTCCCTTTCCTTCTTTCCTATCTTTTCTCCCAATGTTGTACTTGCTCTTTCCCTCCAGCACAAGTTCCAGTTATTTTGCAAGGTTTGTTTCAACTCTACATATCATATCTGGATCACTCTCCCTTCAATAATCATTAGTTTTTTATTTTTATACAAGACCATCTATGTTTGTGTATGCAATCCTTAACCCATTTTATCCCAATGTCCTCATTTGAGGACACCTGATAACACATAATTTTCCCATGTTATGAAAACATATATAAGTTACAGCACAGAATAATGATTCCTTCCTGACGTACATAAAGAAAAGCTTAAGGTTTAATGACATCTTTATCTGACTGTAGTTTGACTCTGAAACTGGTGAACATTTCTGCCTCAAAATGCACTGCATTGACTAGGCTGTGCTGACTTTCTCATTCATGAGATGAACTATTATTTTGCTGTGTTTTATTCTCAAGAAGATGCAATATTATTCTCATAATACCCCAATAAATTATCTTAAGTAGAAAAATAATTATTGATATTACAAAATGTCTGTCCTCAAAAGAGGACACTGGGACGATATCGTGGCAGCGCGTGTCACAACACGTTCAGGATGGTGCATGCTGTAGAGCGGACTGAATCCCAGTTCCTACGCAGACCACCGCAGGATGCTTGTCTAATCAGCCGCAGATGTTGGTAATAAGGCACATGATATGATATATAAAAAAAATATGTGTGCGTGTGTGTGTGTGTGTAATTCACCTCTTGGTCTGCTGCGGGTCTCTCTCGAGACAGCCAGCCGTTCCCCTGCGGAAGAGCACAGAGCTCGTAGTACCGATCTTTGGGTAGGACTGAGACCACTCACACACAACACACCGCGACAACGAGGTCACAACTCCTTGCCTGACGTCGCGTACCTACTCACTGCTAGGTGAACAGGGGCTACACGTGAAAGAAGACAAATCCAACTTACCTTCACCCGGCCGGGGAATTGAACCCTGATCCTTCTGGTTGTGAGCCAGACGCTCTACCCCTGGGCTACCGGGCTGTGTATGTGTGTGTGTGTGTGTGTGTGTGTGTGTGCTTACTCTTTTATATTGTATACTTGTTGACTTAGGTATTGCTCACTTGAGTGCTGCATTGAGCTGCTGTATTGCAGATGGTGAAAGCTACCTATTCTGCACTGACAATAGATGAAGCACATGCCTTGTTGTGTGAAAAGGGCGCCGAGGGAGAGTTTGAAAAGGGCGATGTGATTATTGGACCACCAGATGCAGATGAACTGACTGACGAAGAGGATGTCAGTGGTGATGTAATTGGTGAAATATCTGTTCAAGATGTACCAGGTACACTAGAGGTTCATGTGGACAAAGATGTCACTGAGGAATGTGCTGTATAGAAAGATAAACCCACCAGAAAAAAAAGGAAATTCTGTGATCATTTCAGCAATTTGGTATATTTGAAGAAAGCATTTCTGTAGGTGAAAATTCATAAATTCCTGCATGAAGGAAAGGATCAGCTTGATTTGATAACCTTCAGAAGAGAGATTTGTGTTCCACACTTGAAGCTGGGTGATGCAAATGGAAGACTGGGAAGGAAAAGCTGTGCCCCTAGCCCGTCCACAACAATGGTTGATGCTCGCTATGATGGAAAGGCCCATGTCATTGCAAAGCGGGAGAAGGAAAGACGGTGCCAAAGGAAGGCGTTGCAGCACTGCACAAGTATTTTTGTTTTGTATTGGATTTTACTATTGATATACACATGGCAGAACTGTTACTATAACAGGTACATTTTTACTTTTAGTTTTCATTATAATAGTAAACTGCGTGTTGTCAAAAAGAATAATAGAGTATTTTTCATGCTCCATATATATGAAAAAGAATATTACATAGTAATAGTTTTCTTTCCTTATTTTCCCAGTTGATATGATATTGTCCCAGTGTCCTATTTTGAGGACAGCTGATTTCAAGCTTATTAAAGGAAAATAAAAGCTAAGACCATTATGTTGCATCTTTCTTTAACCAGATGAATGTAATTTAATGAAAACTACCAAAAAATACTAAAAGAAAAGACCCTTGAGATTTAATAGGTTAAACCTTTCTTCCCTTCTCCCTTTTTTCCCCCTCGTGTGTGTGTGTGTGTGTGTGTGTGTGTGTGTGTGTGTGTGTGTGTGTGTGTGTTACCCACATTACTAACAGGCAGATGAATGGTGGCTGTCTGCTAACTGATCTTCTCTTGGCAGGTTTTGTTCCCAGCTGTCCCATGAAGGTCTCAGGCAGCAGCCATCCTCATGATGATGCAGCTCCCCTCAGCCTACCGGGCGGCCGCTGGTGCTGGGAACACACCCACGCCTCCCCCAACCCAGCTGCAAGGGGAACTTGCTGAGGTGAGTGTGTGTGTGTGTTGACCGATTTATTTCTTTATTATTATTTTCTAGTCTATGGTACCGGTAGGCATAGCTGGGCACGATAACAGAAAACCTTATTCCCGATAACCGATAACTGATAATGAAAAACCTTAACGGCGATAACCGATATTCATTAACTAGAGACACAAATATAGGCGATAACCGATACCCGATATAAATCCACAATTCCGATACTAGCTAGCGATAAGTCTGATAGGCGAAAACGATACTATATTGATATTTCAGATAGAACAACATTGATGAATTCAAATTATCTGTATTTTAGGAAACTTACAAAGCCTTAAAACCACACGTTGACACATACATATGGACGGTAATACTAGAAATGCCTGAACCGGTGTTGTGTTATTTGGCGTCTCCACCGTCAAAAATTATTTACAAACACTGGTCTCTCGTGAACGGTGCATGCTCAGACCAGCAAGCGTAGACCTGAACAGTCTCACAAAGCTTTTAAACCGTAATTAAGAGTTGCTGGAAGGCTGAATCAGACATATAGTACCACTACCACCATCCTCGCTGTTTCTAGAACGACACTCTGTACGAGTTGTATTTATATGTACAGAGTGTACGTCATTCTAGAAACAGCGAGGATGTATGTTTGATTCAGCTTTCAACAACTCTTAATGTGTTAAAAAGCATTGTGAGACTGTACAAATCTACATAATGGTCTGAGCATGCGCAGTTCACGAGACCAGTGTTTGTAAACAAAAGCGCCAGCTTTTGACGATGAGACACCAAATAACACAACACCGGGTGCCTTCAGTATCATGGCATGGTCACAAACGAATATGGAATATCAAATTTGAGGCAGTGAATAATCATTTTGGGGTCAAAGTTAAATGATTTTTCTCTATGATATATTGATTTTTGAGTAGCATAAAAAAATACCCAAGTGTTTTAATTTTCATGATCTAAGTATGAAATCTCATCACTGAAGATATTTCATACCCTGAAGTTTTTTCATACAACACCGGGCCACGCATGCGCAGTAGGGAGGAGACAACGTTTTTTTCTGAGAGGCGGGAAAAAAAGTAGCGATTATCGCTAGTTTGGTTACAAAAGTAACGAAGATACCGATATATATTTAACCGTGTAGCAGCGACGGGCCAAATTTGTGGCTTTACCGTGTAGCATTGACGGGCCAAATTTGTGCCATGATATAACCCCCCCAAAATAGATGATACATAAACTGATCACAAATGCTTTGATATACATAATGAAATGGTTTGCATGAGTGATGATTTTTTCTCATTTTTCTCACTTAGAGGGACCATTAAGAAACATGATCCCCGCTGCTACCGGGTTAAATAAGTAGCGGATGGTCGATAATCCGATTTTGTTATCAGTGATAAAGTATCGCGATAACTTATCGCGATAACGCCCAGCTATGCCGGTAGGCTTTCTTGATGGGTCCTGATGGTCGGTCCCAGCCCATCACGGTGCAGGCAAGTGTTTATAGTGGTGCCGTCTTGCTTGCTGTGCCCCGGAGCTCACCTGTGATCCCATTCAGAGCGAGACTCCAGAGTCTGGGTTGGCAGGAGGTCTTGAGGGCAGCATGGGGGTAGTCCGTGGCCACTCGGCGCTGACTGAAATATCCCATCTTGTGGTGGTGGGTGGGGCATGAACCTGGGACCTCCTGAACGCGGCTCTGGCACGCTAACCGCTCAGCCACTGCCCCTCCGTGTCATGATTCTCCTTGTTATGTTCCTCATAGAGTTTCCTTAAAGCCTTATAATATGTGCTGGATTTCCTGGTGTCAAAGATATATATTTTTTCCCTCAAAATAGGAATAGAAAAAAATGGTAGTGCAGATTGAGTTAGGTAACTGTATGTGTCTGTGTGTGTGTGTATATGTGTGTGTGTGTGTGTGTGTGTGTGTGCGCAAGTGTCCCCGTGCTTTACGACGGCTGAATTTATGATCAAATTCCTATCTGTTACAGCAAACCCACGCTTTTAGGAGACAGCGACATAATGAATTTTGGCTTTAAGGAACATTTTTGCTTTCTCTCTCTCTCTCTCTCTTATATAATGTGTACACCTAACACTTGGCAGTTTATGGTATCTGTTAAGAACAATAGTGTGCCTTTTATTTTATTTTTTTCCCGATAACTTCCCTCACTAGTAAGAGTTGCTACATCAACATGCATTGCTTTATTTTAGGTTTTACTGTTTATCTGATAGGGTTTGATGTGTTTAACAAGAGTGAGAATGTGATGGGCTCAGTGTCTGCAGAGCCGCAGGCAGCCGTCCTCCCATACTTCTAGATGAAATTTTACTTGGAAACTTTATATCCATTCCAAGACAACTGAAAGTTAGGAAAAGACTTGTGAAAACAGTTTAGAAAACTGGTTTGCAGAGCACATTAATTACATTAATCTTAACCAACTTTAGCACACAAAAAAATAAAATAGCAATCTTGGAGGGTAGGATGATGGGGGCAGTTCCCCCCTAATGTCAGGTAGTCATACATATGTAAATGATTTCAATATTTGTGTGTGTGTGTGTGTGTGTTTTCACTTAGTAATATTATTTATATCCACAGCACATTATGAATTTGGCCAGACAGAAGACCAGGTAAAGATCATGCAGGATGGAATACTATAGACATCAACATCAGACGTGTAGAGGCTGAGAATGCTGGACAGGCCTTTGTCCTGCAGTGGACTAGTAATGGCGGTGAGTGGATGACACAAGGTTTGAACACCATCTTTATTGCAGAGTGCAACGATGGCACCTTCACAGAGCGACTCACTGGGAGAGAGGAGAGAGGTGGCCGCCAGGAGGCAGACCTGTATATTAGGGTGGAGCGTTTTTTCAACTTTTTGAGAGTTGATGTTTGGATAGATGGCAAAAAACGGGGACATACATAAGAATTACCCATGCAAAATTTTAAAACTCTGGTTCAATATCTTCAGGTTACCCCAAGCGATTGAATTTTGAAAAAAAGTGATAAAAAAGGGGTTCAGTAAATTTTTTAATGTACAATAAATATCCATTGCTGTGATTTTGGATGGCTTTTATTTTAAAGAAAAATGGTTTTTATGCAACTTTTGTTCAATAAAAATTTCTGTATGAGGTCATCTTCAGGTTACCCTCTTCAAGTGAATTTTTGGAAAAAATAGAAAAAAGGAAAAAAATTTGCTTTTTTATTTACCTCTTTGGCGATTTATTTTCTACTATTTAGCTTTTGGATAGCATTAAAATGAAAGAATACAGTATTTTCTAGCTTTTATATTCAATAATTTTTCCCCTGAAAAGCCATTTTCAGGTCGCCCCGGTGGCGTTTTTCCGAAGTCCAATACAGTACATGCATGAACCCCTAACCTAACCTAACCTAACCTAACCCCAACCTAACCTAACCTAACCTAACCTAACCTAAAAAAAACCTAACCTAACCTAACCTAACCTAACCTCACCTAACCTAACCTAACCTATGCTTGGGACAAAGCTTCAATTCCAACAGTTTCTCGAAGGCGAATTGAAGCTGTATTCAAAAGTTTCTATGATAGTTATGGTAAAATATTAAAATCCTTCAGAAAGAATCAATGCACTAAAAACAAACTTGATCATTTTAAGTCTGGAGCAAACATCATAATAGATATATGTTACTGCAAATGCAGAGATTTTAACAACTGTCATTGTGTGATGGACAAGAAAGTTCCAGCAATAGAGCGTGAGTTTTTGACAGATCAGAGAACGAGCAGAAAGATGATAATGGGAAGTGTGGATCGTCCAGTTACAGCAAAATTAAATAAAAGATTAACTCGCTCGTTGAAGGAAGAATCATTTGCATCAGAACCGTCAACAAGTGGACAAGTATGCTCTGAAATTATAACCGAATCCTGTTCTCATTCAGAAAGTGAGAGTACTACATCCTCTGCAGCATCAGACTATGAGCCCAGCAAAAGCACTATCAGAAGAATAATTAATCATAATAATCAACCATCACGTTTGCCAGTCGAAAATGTTGCCCTCATGTGTGATAAAATGGGTGTATCTGACAGAGCTGCTGCCGTTTTGGTTTCATCAGCTTTAGAAGAAGCCGGAGTCATGGATGAAACCAACAAAGATCATTATGTTATCGACAGACACAAAATTAGGAGAGCTAGGAAAAGAAAAAGATCACAGTTATCTGAAGGAGCGACTGTCAGTGACACAGAAAAGCTTCAGAGTGTTTTCTTTGATGGAAGGAAGGACCTTACCAAAGTTAAGGAGTGGGATTCCGGTAAAACTTACATCACATATATCAAAGAAGAGCATATTTCACTAATTGAAGAACCAAACTCTAATTTTCTTGGTCATATAACTCCACCATCAGGATCTGCAAGAGATATTGCATCAACCATTCTCAGTTTTTCAAAGATAACGGAACTGATATGAGTGCAGTTGTTGCAGTGGGCTGCTGCACAGCCGTCAATACCGGATTCAAATGGGGAGTAGTAAGACTTCTTGAGGAGAACATGAAGAAACCTCTTCAATGGATCGTATGTCTGCTACATTGCAATGAATTACCACTGAGGCACCTCATAAATAATATAGATGGTAAAACCACTGGTCCTGCTTCCTTTAAAGGTCCGATTGGAAGTAAACTTAATGATTGTGAGAAGTTACCAATTGTTGAATTTGAGCAAATTCAAGGTGAAGAACTGGTTGTAACAACTTCCGATTTGAGCACAGATCAAAAGTATCTGCTGAAAATCTACACGGCTGTAACTTCAGGTCACTGCCCAGATGATGTTGCACGTCTCAATCCAGGAAAATACACCATGCACGCTGGTTAACCACTGCCAATCGTATCCTGGCTTTATGTGTCAGAAAATGAACCATCAAGTGAGCTTATGACCATAGTTAACTACATAATAAGAGTTTACATTCCAGTTTGGTTCTCAATAAAATGCAAACCCTCCATTTTTTATGGATCCATCCATTTTCATAAACTTGTAATTCTGTCCAGGTACATGGAGCCAAAGTACAGACAAATTATTGATAGCGTGATCAAGAATAACTGCTACTTTGGTCACCCTGAAAATGTTCTCTTGGCCATGATTCATGATGACTCACCAACCATACGTGAACTTGGCCTCAGAAGAATCCTGAAAGCCAGATCTGCATTCTCTGAAGAACTTAGGCGGTTCTCATTTCCATCTCTCAACCTAAATGCATCTCATTACTACGAAATGGTTGATTGGCAGAATACCCCTGTAACAGAACCTCCTGCTACAAAGAAGATCCCAGACGAGGAGCTGCAACGCCTCATCATCACAAACAAGGAAAAACCCTCCTGCATCCCCTCATTCCCCTGCCACACGCAAGCAGTGGAGAGGGCGATAAAGCTTGTGACTGAGGCATCCTCTTCAGTGATAGGAGAAGAAAGACATGGCTTCATTCGTGCCAAAATGGAAGGGAGGAAAAGGCTTCCTGCCTTTGAAACAAAAAAAGACTTCAAACTACAAAAGTAATATGTAATATGTAACTATAATAGTCTTACACTTCAATGGAAGGGCGGTTGGGAAGGGTAGGGCGGAGCTCGACGTATGGCCAC
This sequence comes from Eriocheir sinensis, assembly GCF_024679095.1. Lineage (NCBI taxonomy): Eukaryota > Metazoa > Arthropoda > Malacostraca > Decapoda > Varunidae > Eriocheir > Eriocheir sinensis. Next base: position 7,457,292 of record NC_066565.1, read on the forward strand.
CTCCTCGTGGTGAGTTCTGAATTATTTTCTTTTATATAACAAGTGGTTATATAAAAAAAATAAACTGAGAGCCATACAGTTATAATCTGAATATAGCCAAAATTATAATATATTTTCACTGTATTTCAACTCACCGGGGCGAACTGAAAATGGCTTTTCAGAGAAAAATTATTGAATATAAAAGCTAGAAAATACTGTATTCTTTCATTTTAAGGCTATCCAAAAGCTAAATAGTAGAAAATAAATCGCCAAAGAGGTAAATAAAAAAGCTATTTTTTTCCTTTTTTTTCTATTTTTCTAAAATTTTACTTGAAGAGGGTAACCTGAAGATGACCTTGTACATAAATTTTTATTGAACAAAAGTTGCATAAAAACCATTTTTCTTTAAAATAAAAGTCATCCAAAATCACAGCAATGGATATTTATTGTACATTAAAAAAATTTACTGAACCCCTTTTTTATCACTTTTTTTCAAAATTCAATCGCTTGGGGTAACCTGAAGATATTGAACCAGAGTTTTAAAATTTTGCATGGGTAATTCTTATGTATGTCCCCGTTTTTTGCCACCTATCCAAACATCAACTCTCAAAAAGTTGAAAAAACGCTCCACCCTACTGTATATTGAAGACCCGTGGGGATCCCTTTGTACTCCGGAGAGGCGTTCATGCATCACAGCCCCAGAAATGAACACAGCTTTTATTGTAGAATATAATTAAAATCTTACGTTGTATAGAATTCAGGAAATCAAAATAACTAAGATATTACTTACATATTTTTTCATTAAAATTTACACAGCCTTTTCATGTGCCCATTTCTTGAAACCAACACTGATTATGTAAACATTAACTTATATCAATGGAAATATTATAAATAACACTAAATGCTAACACAAATTATGTTAATAATAACCTGAACACCAGTTTGATGGAAAAGCAGAGGTTAGCATCCCTGACTACAAATCTGCAGGTCTTGGTCCAAATCCCGGCCCAGGCAGTCAGCATGCAACCCACCCAGCTGTTCATCCTTTCTTTCAGGATGGTCGGTAAACGGGTACCTGGGGAGACTTGGGACAGGTAAACAGTGGGTAACACGGATGTTGCATGGGACCTGTGTTGGGTTAATTAATGGGTTCTCTTCTACGTAGTTGTACAAAAAACAAATAATTTTTTTTTTCTGATGAATATCTTACGTAATACCGTAAATTGTCACTTTATCACATTTGTTCTTCACCACTTTACATTCCTCCCTGGTGAAGTGTTGAGAGTGAATTTAAGCCATGACTATCCAGGCTTGGGTCTGGATTCCCGACTGAACAGTTTGGGCACAGCTGTTCATCATCTCTTTCAGGTGGGTCAATAAATAGGTACCCGGGGAAGGTAAACTGGTAACCAAGGTGCTGCACTTGCCGTGTGTACCCAGGGTAATGAGTTCTCTCATCACAGGCTCAAAAGCTAATGAGAGGTGAGCAATGATGAGAGTGGTCAGCGTGTGGGCATGGTAAGCCCGTGGTTCGAGTCCCACAAAAACACGCTGATTTTTCAAGCCATCGCCGAGTGGCAGAAGATTACCCACATGCTGCCCAGATCTGCAGTCAACCCTAACTTCAGCGAGTTCGTTCAAGTGGAGCACTGGGGGGCAGCATGGGCCAAGCAGTCATACATCATGGCAGCCACTATAAATAGAATTCGCCTGTGCCACTATTGGGATGAGACTGTCCAAGATGCTTCTCAAAAGAGCCCTCCAGAACTACAGGCAGCACCTAAAAAAAATAATAAAAAATAAATAAAAATTCTCATCCCTTACAATACTTTATCATTCACAACTCTCCCTGAAGCACCTGTTATCTGTCTGTTTTTCTCTGCTTTTGCTCTCGCCTTTCATGCTACTGTAAAGTTTGGGGCATACGCAATAGCTGTAGGTGGCCCCGGTACTCATCTCAGTACCGTTAGCCCTTGAGTCTGTGGTGGGTGAGAACCTATTACCCTGAGACACGGAGCTTCTGTGCCTACATAGAAATGTCACCACGATATCATGCGGCATCACATTCTCCAGACCCGAGAATATTTGCTTTGCACACGTCTAAAACCTCACGTATATGACAGCAAGCCTCTGTGAAGGCACCTAGCTGCTGCTGCTGCTGCAACATCTCCCTCTGAAATGTGTTTTATCTGCTCCTAATGATCATTTCTGGTCTGTTTGAGGTCATGATAAACTTCCTGCTTTTGACAACAGCCCCGATATTCATCATCGAACCTCCTCCTTTGCCTTGGGGCACCATGAAAAAGGGGAGGCTACAACGCCAACAAATGGGTTTTGGTATGGTGCAGAAGGTACCAAAGAAGAAGCACAGTCCATGGTTGTAGAGGAAGAGGAACTGGGTTGTAAAGATGAAGTGGCAGCAGAAGGTGCTGGATCACATGAAGTGAACTGCTGCAAAGTTGCAGCAGCTGTGGGGATCTCTGTAGGTGGCAGATTTTTACGCACAGCTGTGAAGAAAGGAGACATTGCATTACCAGTTATATATGAAGGACAATAAATGACATGACTCGGGAAATCCATCTTCCTTTCATACACAATGTTAACCTGGTAGCTGCGGGGATCATGTTTCTTAAAGGACCCTCTAAGCGAGAAAAATGAGAAAATATCATCACTCACATAAACCATTTCATAATATATATCAACGCATTTGTGATCAGTTTATGAATCATCTATTTTGGGGGGTTTATATCATGGCAAAAATTTGGCCCGTCACTGGTACACGGTAAAGCCACAAACTTGGCCTGTCGCTGCTACCGGGTTAACTTGTTTTCCCGAGACTGAAAAACAATCCTATTCTAGCAATGAAGGCACCAGAAAGAAATTGGCAAGTGTTGCATATTAATGTAGATAGTATTAAATAAATCATCTTTAATCCAAGGCAGGCCCCCTCAGCACTTCTTTTTTTAAATGAGTATGTCTCATTTAGTACGAATTTACATATATATATATATATATATATATATATATATATATATATATATATATATATATTATATATATATATACATTGATCTAAACCAATCTAAGGAAAATGAAAATTGATAGGGAAGATAATGCTAATAATAATGGTAATTCCATACTCCTAAAAGAAAGATTACTAGTATTGGGATCACCCTTCATCAAGTGGATGCTCACCTTCTAAGGAGTGTGTCAAAAACACCCTCGCCCATGTGAAGTGATGGAGGGTGCCATGTGAAGCACTCCAGAGATAACAGTGGTGACAGCACCATGTTCTTCAGTGATGTTGGGCAGTGATGGAGGGTGCCATGTGAAGCTCTCCACAGATAACAGTGGTGACAGCATCATGTTCTTCAGTGATGTTGGGCAGTGATGGAGGGTGCCATGTGAAGCTCTCCAGAGATAACAGTGGTGACAGCACCATGTTCTTCAGTGATGTTGGGCAGTGATGGAGGGTGCCATGTGAAGCTCTCCACAGATAACAGTGGTGACAGCACCATGTTCTTCAGTGATGGCAGGCAGTGATGGAGGGTGCCATGTGAAGCTCTCCACAGATAACAGTGGTGACAGCATCATGTTCTTCAGTGATGTTGGGCAGTGATGGAGGGTGCCATGTGAAGCTCTCCACAGATAACAGTGGTGACAGCACCATGTTCTTCAGTGATGGCGGGCAGTGATGGAGGGTGCCATGTGAAGCTCTCCAGAGATAACAGTGGTGACAGCATCATGTTCTTCAGTGATGTTGGGCAGTGATGGAGGGTGCCATGTGAAGCTCTCCAGAGATAACAGTGGTGACAGCACCATGTTCTTCAGTGATGGCAGGCAGTGATGGAGGGTGCCATGTGAAGCTCTCCAGAGATAACAGTGGTGACAGCACCATGTTCTTCAGTGATGTTGGGCAGTGATGGAGGGTGCCATGTGAAGCTCTCCACAGATAACAGTGGTGACAGCACCATGTTCTTCAGTGATGTTGGGCAGTGATGGAGGGTGCCATGTGAAGCTCTCCAGAGATAACAGTGGTGACAGCACCATGTTCTTCAGTGATGTTAGGCAGTGATGGAGGGTGCCATGTGAAGCTCTCCAGAGATAACAGTGGTGACAGCACCATGTTCTTCAGTGATGGCAGGCAGTGATGGAGGTGCCATGTGAAGCTCTTCACAGATAACAGTGGTGACAGCACCATGTTCTTCAGTGATGTTGGGCAGTGATGGAGGGTGCCATGTGAAGCTCTCCACAGATAACAGTGGTGACAGCACCATGTTCTTCAGTGATGTTGGGCAGTGATGGAGGGTGCCATGTGAAGCTCTCCACAGATAACAGTGGTGACAGCACCATGTTCTTCAGTGATGGCGGGGGCCCTCACCAGTCTTCTTCATTAAGCTTCTGTCTTCCTGCTTCAGGCTGCAATCAAACAGTTGTTTAGTACCACATTAATATGTTTGGGGCAGATTGAATTATAGCTAACATAGTATACTGTTTGATTGAATATTTGAAAGAATCAAACCTAAACTAACATACTGTTTGATTGAATATTTGAAAGAATCAAACCTAAACTAACATACTGTTTGATTGAATATTTGAAAGAATCAAACCTAAACTAACATACTGTTTGATTGAATATTTGAAAGAATCAAACCTAAACTAACATACTGTTTGATTGAATATTTGAAAGAATCAAACCTAAACTAACATACTGTTTGATTGAATATTTGAAAGAATCAAACCTAAACTAACATACTGTTTGATTGAATATTTGAAAGAATCAAACCTAAACTAACATACTGTTTGATTGAATATTTGAAAGAATCAAACCTAAACTAACCAGGTTACCCCATTCCCAAGCTTGCAGGGTAGGCACTGAAAAAGGTAGATTGAAAAACAGAACTGTATTACTAACCTAAATGAATGTATTATTCTAGTGTTTGTGTTAGAGATAGGTTTACTGTTCAACAGGATGAGGTAGGGTTGTTAAGTTTGAAAATGGCTCTTAATGAAGCAGTAATAGGTTACTATTTTGTCTGTGATTGTTAAATTATTAGCATGTGTAAAAGCTACAACTGCTATATGCTACATAGTAATATTCTATGTATCTATATATCTTTCCCTTTGCCCTAATTAAAGGTTAAATTCAATATCAATGAAAAATTTCTGCTCTTATAAATTGTCAAAATGAGTTGTAGCCTATTCCTAACTGATCAGAATTAGTTTGCATCCTGAGAACACGTGATTGATGTAGTATTTGTTTCAATAGGCTAGAAATTTATCATTTAAATCAACACAAGGTTATGTTAGCCAGTCATTCATTACATGTGTTTTTCTTTAGTTTGAGACAAGGTTAGCCAGTCATTCATTACACATGTTTTTCTTTAGTTTGAGACAAGGTTATGTTAGCCAGTCATTCATTACACATGTTTTTCTTTAGTTTGACACAAGGTTATGTTAGCCAGTCATTCATTACACATGTTTTTCTTTAGTTTGAGACAAGGTTATGTTAGCCAGTCATTCATTACAAATGTTTTTCTTTAGTTTGAGACAAGGTTATGTTAGCCAGTCATTCATTACAAATGTTTTTCTTTAGTTTGAGACAAGGTTATGTTAGCCAGTCATTCATTACACATGTTTTTCTTTAGTTTGAGACAAGGTTATGTTAGCCAGTCATTCATTACATGTGTTTTTCTTTAGTTTGAGACAAGGTTATGTTAGCCAGTCATTCATTACATGTGTTTTTCTTTAGTTTGAGACAAGGTTATGTTAGCCAGTCATTCATTACATGTGTTTTTCTTTAGTTTGAGACAAGGTTATGTTAGCCAGTCATTCATTACATGTGTTTTTCTTTAGTTTGAGACAAGGTTATGTTAGCCAGTCATTCATTACATATGTTTTTCTTTAGTTTGAGACAAGGTTATGTTAGCCAGTCATTCATTACATTCATTTGAGTAGCTTCCATAACCTTCTCTCGATGGACAGAAGTGACAAAACAAATGACTAACATAACCTGGTCTCAGTGTTACAAAGGGCAGAGCAAGTTAATAGTGACAGAAATAAACATTACAAAAGATTTAACAAGCGAAGGGACAGGAGCACGCATTGCTACAGATGACACAGTAACCCAAGTGTGATAGGGATTGTAATGTTACGGAAGATATGGTGACGTAAGTGACGAGGACCGAGCGTTACAGACAGCGTAGTGACTTAAGCATGACAGGGATTGTAGAAAGATTGTAGAATGATTGTATAAAAAAAGATACAGTAACTCAGCAGTGACATAGATACGTAATGTTACTGAGGACATGGTAACTTACGTATGATGAGGATCGTAATGTTGCAGATGAACTAACAATAATTTAAGTGTCAGAATTCATCATGTTACAAATGGCATATTAATTTTAGTGGCATGGATCAGAATGTTACAAAATATATACGTATATTAAGCGGCACGGATCGTAATGTTACAAGATACATGGTACCCACACCGATATGTATACGTAATGTTAAATGACATAGTAACTTAAATTAAATGGATATATTACGCTAAAAAAGCTTAGTAGCCAAAGTGACATGTATACGTAATGTTACAAATGGCATAGTAACAAATAAAATGGATACGTAATGTTAACAAGACTTACTAACCGCAGTGAATGAATGCGTAATGTTAACAAAACTTAGTAACCAAAGTGACATATACATAATGTTAGGGATGACACAGTAACTTAAATATAATGGTTAGTAATGTTAACAAGACTTAGTAACCAAAGTGACATATACGTAATGTTAGGGATGACACAGTAACTTAAATATAATGGCTAGTAATGTTAACAAGACTTAGTAACCAAAGTGACATATACATAATGTTAGGGATGACACAGTAACTTAAATATAATGGTTAGTAATGTTAACAAGACTTAGTAACCAAAGTGACATATACGTAATGTTAGGGATGACACAGTAACTTAAATATAATGGCTAGTAATGTTCATAGCTGGGTGTTATCGCGATAAGTTATCGTGATACTTTATCGCTGATAACAAAATCGGGTTATCAGCCATCCGTTACTTAATTATTTAAATATATATCAGTATCTTCGTTACTTTTGTAGCCAAACTTGCGATAATCGCTACTTTTTTCCGCCTCAGGAAAAAAAAAGTCTCCTCCCTACTGCGCATGCGTGGCCCGGGTGCCCGGTGTTGTATGAAAAAACTTCGGGGTATGAAATATCTTCAGTGAAGAGATTTCATACTTAGATCATTAACATTGAAACACTAGGTTATTTTTTATGTTAGACTAAAAAATCAGAGAGAAAAATCATTTAACTTTGCCCCAAAAATGATTATTCACTGCCTCAAATTTGATGTTCCATATTCGTTTGTGAGCATGCCATGGTATTATTAAAGGCACCCGGTGTTGTGTTATTTGATGTCCCATCGTCAAAAGCTGGCGGTTTTGTTTACAAACACTGGTCTCTCGTGAAGTGCGCATGTTCAGACCAGTAAGCCTAGCCCTGTACAGTCTCACAAAGCTTTTTAACACATTAAGTGTTGCTGGAAGGCTGAATCAGACATACAGTACCACCATCCTGGCTGTTTCTAGAACGACACTCTGTACATATAAAATACAACTCGTACAGAGTGTCGTTCTAGGTAGAAACAGCGAGGATGGTGGTAGTGGTACTGTATGTCTGATTCAGCCTTCCAGCAACTCTTAATTATGGTTAAAGCTTTATGAGACTGTACAGGTCAACGCTGCTGGTCTGAGCATGCAGTTCACGAGAGACCGGTGTTTGTAAACAAAAGTGCCAGCTTTTGACGGTGGGGACGCCAAATAACACAACACTGATTCAGGCGTTTCTAGTATTACCGTCCTTAGGTACGTGTCAACGTGTGGTTTTCAGGTTTTGTAAGTTTTCTAAAATACAGATAATGAAAATTTGAATTCATCTAGGTTTTTTATTTGAAATATCAATATAGTATCGTTTTCGCCTATCCTACTTATCGCTAGCAAGTATCGGAATTGTGGATTTATATCGGGTATTGGTTATCGCCTATATTTGTGTCTCCAGTTAACGAATATCAGTTATCACCGATAAGGTTTTCCATTATCAGTTATCGGTTATTGGGAATAAGGTTTTCTGTTATCGTTAGCTATGGTAATGTTAACAAGACTTAGTAACCAAAGTGACATATACGTAATGTTAGGTTTAGGGTAGGCGGTGGCCGAACTGGTAGCGTACTGGGCCCACATTCACCGCGTGATGGACAACGCGGGCTCGAATCCCCACGCTACCACCTCGGATTTTTCGGTCACCGCCGAGTGGCTTAAAACTACCCACATGCTGTCCTGAAGACCACCCATCAACCCAGACTCTAGAGGAAGCCATCCAAGTGAAACAAGAACGAGTTCCGGGGGGCAGCATGAGCCAATGCAAGATGGCACCACTATAAAAACACTCACCTGCGCCTGAACGGGCTGGGCCGACCATCAGGCCCCACCTGGAAGAAGCCTTGGGCCGACCATCAGGCCCCACCGGGAAGATGCCTACCGGCGCAATAGGCAGCAACGTAAAAAAGGGATGACACAGTAACTTCAAGATAACATGGATCGTAATGTTACATCTACACAAAGAGGAGAAACGAGCATAACAGTGAGTGCCGGGTTGCCGTAATCTTGCCTCGACGAACAGAGATCAAATTAACATACGACATAGGAATTGCAGTTACTAATACAAGTAACTCTCGATTCTGTGAATATTGCGTCCGTGAAGAGGTCGCATAAAAAAAAAACAATGTAAATCAAACAAGAGGTAGGTTTCTGTCGAAAAATAAATACCGTATTTTCCAGCGTATAGCGCGCACCTTTTTCGCACAAGAAATGCCTGAAAGTTTAGCCCTGCGCGTTATACGCCGAATGTACAAATTTTTAATGACTCTTTTTTCTTCTTTGAGGTGTTTTTAAGGGTCTGTTTTTTGTCTTATCCAATAACAACTGCAAACTTACCTATATTATTGTTTATAATCCATCATAGTCCATAGCTGTCTTATAATATGTTACCATAGAATACAGGGCGATCAAATAACTTCTATACAAAAATGAAATCGGTGGAGGATCGCCCACGCCTTGCTGTTATCCCGTTTTACAAGCTACATAAAAATCATATTGGAAAAAAATATCCGTGTTCATTATTAATTATTGATATTAGTGAGAATAATGGGGTAAATATGATATCAGAAACTGTACATCATGAGTTTTGTACGAGTTATTTCGCGCAATACCAGCCCGGACGCCATTTGCATTGTTTACAAACCACAACCACACCCATACAACAAACAGCTGCATGCCACGTGTCACCAGAACCGTGTGAATTGTGTCTTGCCTAGTTGTCTGTCATAACCTACGAGTGATGGTGGGAATAATATGCTTATTCACTTCATTCAGTGGAGAGAGAGAGAGAGAGAGAGAGAGAGAGAGAATATCCATATCACCGAGATATCCACTCAGGCACTCAGTCTCAGCCTCACTCGTGTGAGGAAGAAATGAGGGACACCATGAGCGGCTGGCTAGTATTGGTACCGGTACCGAGCAGTCTGATACCGGTACCGTACCGTATAGCTGGTACCGTTAGTACCGGTACCTGCCCACCCCTATTGTTGAGTAGCGTGGCAGCGTGGGTACTGTATTGTTGTTCAAGTGGCGCGCAGGAAGAACTGAGCTCAGCTGTGTGGCCACGGCCCCGTATGAGTCCAGTTGCTTGAGACATCTGGTGGCCACTCCATAAAATATCACGTATAAGTGAAAAAACGTGTAAATTAAACACTTATTTGGATTTTGGACCCCGGGTTATTTAAAAAAACGCGTAAACCAAACTCGCGTAAATCGAGAGTTACCACAAGCATTTCGTAGGTAAGGTTGACAAGTTATATTCCATTAGTTTAAATGACGTAATCTTGCCTTGACGTACAGAGATCAAATAAACATACGACATAAGAGTGAATTGAAGTTACTTATACAAACATCTCAAAGGCAAGGTTGGCGTAACTTATATTTTGCTATTTTAAAGGATGTAATCTTCCCTATACATACAGATCAAAGTAACATATACGACATATGAAATGAATTGAGGTTACTTATACAAACATACCAGTGAATTGAGGTTAGTTATACAAACATACCAGTGAATTGAGGTTACTTATACAAACATACCAGTGAATTGAGGTTACTTATACAAACATACCAGTGAATTGAGGTTACTTATACAAACATCTCGCAGGTTAAGGTTGACATAACTTATATATCGTTAGTTTAAGAGACGTAATCTTGCCTATACGTACAGAGATCAAAATAACATATCTCGAGGGTAGGATTCACGTAACTTGTATTTCATTAGTTTAAGGTTACGTATACTTACAATAACGTTGTAAAGAGGGAAAGAATAAAGGAAAGAAAGAAGGTGTGTCGAAAGGTCATCTTATCGCCTACACACACCTAGAGACAAACATTGGGGCGAGGAGGGAGGAAGGTGGCACACACACACACACACACACACACACACACACACACACACACACACACACACACACACACACACACACACACACAAATGAAAATAAAAACACTGAGCCACATACCCCAATCAAACACCTCCACACTAAACATCCTCCTTCGACCGTCCATGTTGAGAGGAGCAGGAGGAGGAGGGCGAGGAGGAGGAGGAGGAGGAGGAGACGAGAGTAGACGTGGAGCCGCCAGCGATGGAGTTGGCGGCTGTTCCTCCGTCCTTCCCTTCAGCGGCTGCGACGGGTGACTTCTTGGCCGCTGCCGCCGCCTTGTCCATCTTCTTCCGGTGGATTTGGTACTCAGCGATGAGCCGGCAGGTTGGCATGAAGAACACCTGGGTGGGGAGGGAAGGGGAGGTAAGGGGAGTTAGGTTAAGGTAGGCTAGGGTAAGGGAGAATAGGTTAAGTTAGGGGAGGTCATGTAGTTTTATCTTTTAGGGTTCAAGGGCAATAAAACAAAAAAGGCATAAAAAACACTAGGTCCTGCCCCTGAACAGAGAGAAGGAAAAATGACAACGGGGCATAATTACCAGTGAGGGGGCGAGTCTCTCAAACTTGTCGCCCACCATCCAGTGATTGTACCTGGCGAACAGCATCATGAGGGCCAGGACCAGGTTGGCAAACTGCTTCACACGCTCTGAAAGACACAGAAACTGCTCAGCAAGGACTGTAGGCGGGCATCCTCAACACTTCCCCTCACATCAACTCTTTCCAAAGGCCAAGAAAAGGTATCAATTGCATTCTAATGACGTGAGGTAATCCAGCTTTCCAGACAGACAACAGATCAAAAATAGACAAACTATGTAGAGGAAGCATTAGTTTGAGAAGGCTATAAGAAAATCCAGCTTTCCAGACAGACAACAGATCAAAAATAGACAAACTATGTAGACATCTTTTCCCAAATTTCAAAATGGCGCACCTTCACCCTGCCTCGGAGTCCCCGCATGGGGGGGGGAACACTCTATATACTATGATCAATAGTTTTAAGCCTGTAAAGAATAACCATTGTATAAAATGGAAATAAAGTTTCTGATTCTCATTCCCTTCCCTTCCCTTCCCTTATCTTTCTCTCCCTTCCCTTCCCTTTCATTCCATTCCCTTCCCTTTCCTTCCTTGACCTTCCATTCCCTTCTCCTCTCTTCCCTTCCCTTTCTTTCTCTTCTCTTCTTCTAATCAAAAATAGATTAGATAAATTCATGGACAGCGATATTAGGTGGGGTTAGATACACGAGAGCTTAGGTTCAAAAGGCTGCCTTGTACAGGCCTACCGGCCTCTTAGAACTCTACGTTCTTATGTTCTTATATTTCTTCCCTTCCTTGACCTTCCCTTCTCTTCCCTTCTTTCCTTGACCTTCCCTTCCCTTCCTCGACCTTCCCTTCCCTTCCTTGACCTTCCCTTCTCTTCCCTTCCTTAACCTTCCCTTCTCTTCCCTTCCCTTTCTCAACCTTCTCTTCCTTTCCTCTCCCTTCCCTTCTGTTCCCTTCCCTCACTCACCTCATCACTGGTTGGTCAAGTTATACACAAGCTCGGAGGAGTGGAAGATGCACTGGTGAGGAGGCTGGAAGACCACGAGGGGCGGCGCCAGGCTCACCATTAGACTGGGGAGGTACACGTGGGTTGCTCTGCGGAGAAAGTGCGCACCAGGTTACCTATTCAATTTGTTTTTCCAGAAGAGAGAGAGAGAGAGAGAGAACTATCACTACAAGCTACAGAAACCCAGAGACAGAGACAGACAGACCAAATGAGAAGTAGACATAAAACAGCCATTATCAAGACACCTCTCCACCACAAATTGACCTCTCTCTTGGCCACTCTTTACTTTCGTCTATTATGGCAGCGGTGAGTAGCGGGCCTTTTTTTCTATGCACTTTTTGTTGCCCTTGAGCCGTCTCCTTTGTTGTAAAAATAAATAAATAAATAAAAGCTACAGAAATCCAGAGAGCCAGACACAGAGAAAATGAGACAGCAAAAGGAAGAAGAAGAAATGAAAAGGAAAACTAAGACAAGGAGAGGAAGAGAGAAATGAAAAAGAAGAATGAAAGGAAAACGGTGAAAAATAAGACATAAGAACAGAAGAACAAAAATGAGAACGAGGAAAATGAAACAGGGATAAGTAGAGAAAGAGAAGGAAAGCAATACTACCAAAGAGACAGACACAGAGAAAATGAGAAGTAGATAAAACAACCATTAGCACTAAAAGCTACAGAAATCCAGAGAGAGACAGAGACAGACAAAGACATAGACAGACACAGAGACACAGACAGACACAGAGACACAGACAGACACAGAGACACAGACAGACACAGAAAAACAGAGACAGACAAAGACATAGACAGACACAGAGAAAATAAAACAGAAAAACAACCATCACAGCTACAGAAATCCAGAGAGAGACAGACAAAGACACAGAGAGACAGACAGACAGACAGACAGAGAAATGAGAAGCAAATAAAACATCAGAGAGACAGAGACACACAGGGGAGAGAAAATGAGAGAAAAAGCAGAGACAGACAAAGACAAAGAGAGCCAGACAGAGAGAGAAAATGAGAAGCAAATAAAACATTCAGACACACAGACATAGACAGACCCATCAATTAAAAGCCACAACCAGAGATAGAGACAGAGAGACATGCGAACAAAGAAAAATGGGTTCAACTCACCCAATCAGCTCAGGGACGAGGAGTTCAGGAGACCGTACTCAAGCCTCATAATGATGTCACCGTCCGGGTCCTGCTTGTCCTTCTGCAATCACCACCAACAGCGAGGTAAAAATAGTCGCCGAGTCAAATCCTGCCACACCACACCACACCCAGCCACACCACATTACCCTCCCTTTCCTTCCCCTTTTCTTCCCTTCCTTGGGATTTCCTTCCCTTGCTCTGCCTTCCCTTCCCTTCCCTTCCCGTTCTTGGGCTAGCCTCCCCTTCCCTACTGCAGCCTTGCCTTCCTCTTCCTCCCCTTCCTCCCTCTTCCCTTCCTCTCCCTCCCATCCCCTTCCTTACCTCGGTCACTATAACTACTGTAGGCAGACACACTTCAGAAGTGGATCTTCATGTGCCTGGCAATGTCTCTCTTTGTCTTAAAGAGCTTTCCACAAACATCACACTTGAACTCTCTAAGGCCATAGTGCCTGAAGACATGTTGATTGAGTGCCTGCTTCCTGCTGAACCTCTTCCCGCACTCTTCACACTCATGACTCTTTACACCAGTGTGTGTAAGGTGTGTCTATCAAGGGTACCCTTCTGGCTGAACTTTTCCCATACCTTACATTCATAGTTCTTCATACCTGAGTGTGTAAGGGTGTGTTCATCAAGATGACACTTATGCCTGAATTTCTTCGTACATTCCTTACATTCATAGTTCTTCACACCAGTGTGTGTAAGGGTGTGTCTATCAAGGTTACCCTTCAGGCTGAATTTTTTCCCACATTCCTTACATTCATAGTTCTGCACACCAGTGTGTGTAAGGGTGTGTCTATCAAGGTTACCCTTCAGGCTGAATTTTTCCCACATTCCTTACATTCATAGTTCTTCACACCAGTGTGTGTAAGGGTGTGTGTATCAAGGTGACTCTTCTGGATGAATTTTTTCCCACATTCCTTACATTCATAGTTCTTCACACCAGTGTGTGTGTAAGGGTGTGATATCTTAGGCCTTCCCTTGAGGTGAATTCTTTTCCACACTCCAGACACACAAACTTCCTCTCTCCTTTGTTGCTGGAGTTGCTAGCAGCAAGTTGCTTCATCTGCTTACCTCTGACCCTCCTGCCCCTTGCAGCAGTCTGCTCCTGCTTGTCTGGAGTACTCATGCCTCTTCTTCTTCTGGGGTGTTCTAGGGGGCTGTTAGGCAGTGTTGTTGTTGTTGTTGTTGTTATGGGCAGCGGCCAGTAGTCGCTCACATGAGCCCTGGTGTCATCCTGTGAGGGCCTCACTGGCTGCCCCGTCTTCCTGAGGAAGGCACAGGAGGGGCGGGTGGCTGCTGCTTCCTGCCGTGAGGGATGGACGCCTGCCGCCGCCTGGTCCAAGGTGGCCGCCACGTCCAGGGAGGGAGGGAGTTGGTGTCGTGGCTGGGAGTGGAGGCGGGGCAGTGCAGCAGCAGCAGCAGGAGGTGCTCAATGGTCTCCTCGACGGTCCTGCAGCAGCAGCAGCAGCAGGAGGTGTTCAATGGTCTCCTCGACGGTCCTGCAGCAGCAGCAGCAGCAGGAGGTGCTCAATGGTCTCCTCGACGGTCCTGCAGCAGCAGCAGCAGGAGGTGCTCAATGGTCTCCTCGACGGTCCTGCAGCAGCAGCAGCAGGAGGTGCTCAATGGTCTCCTCGACGGTCTTGCAGCAGCAGCAGCAGGAGGTGCTCAATGGTCTCCTCGACGGTCCTGCAGCAGCAGCAGCAGCAGGTGCCCAACGGTCTCCTCGACGGTCCTGCAGCAGCAGCAGCAGGAGGTGCTCAATGGTCTCCTCGACGGTCCTGCAGCAGCAGCAGCAGGAGGTGCTCAATGGTCTCCTCGACAGTCCTGCAGCAGCAGCAGCAGGAGGTGCTCAATGGTCTACTCGACGGGCCTGCAGCAGCAGCAGCAGCAGGAGGTGCTCAATGGTCTCCTCGACGGTCCAGCAGCAGCAGCAGCAGCAGCAGGTGCTCAATGGTCTCCTCGACGGTCCTGCAGCAGCAGCAGCAGGAGGTGCCCAATAGTCTCCTCGAGTGTCCTGCAGCAGCAGCAGCAGGAGGTGCCCAATGGTCTCCTCGACGGTCCAGCAGCAGCAGCAGCAGCAGGAGGTGCTCAATGGTCTCCTCGACGGTCCAGCAGCAGCAGCAGCAGCAGGAGGTGCTCAATGGTCTCCTCGATGGTCCTGCAGCAGCAGCAGCAGCAGGAGGTGCTCAATGGTCTCCTCGACGGTCCAGCAGCAGCAGCAGCAGCAGGAGGTGCTCAATGGTCTCCTCGATGGTCCTGCAGCAGCAGCAGCAGCAGGAGGTGCTCAATGGTCTCCTCGATGGTCCTGCAGCAGCAGGAGGTGCTCAATGGTCTCCTCGATGGTCCTGCAGCAGCAGCAGCTGCAGGAGGTGCTCAATGGTCTCCTTGATGGTCCTGCAGCAGCAGCAGCAGCAGGAGGTGCTCAATGGTCTCCTCGACGGTCCAGCAGCAGCAGCAGGAGGTGCTCAATGGTCTCCTCGACGGTCCTGCAGCAGCAGCAGCAGGAGGTGCCCAATGGTCTCCTCGACGGTCCTGCAGCAGCAGCAGCAGCAGCAGGTGCCCAATAGTCTCCTCGACGGTCCTGCAGCAGCAGCAGCAGCAGCAGCAGCAGGGGCAGTGAGGGTCTGGGACCTTCCAGGTAAGGCGGTGCACAGTGTTGTTGTTGTTGTTGTTCTTCTTTTGACCTGTGCCACTTTGTATCGCTTCTTAGGTCCTCCTTCTTTCGTTCCTCTTTTCTTCTTTTTCACTTCTACACACTTTTCTTTTCAGTATACATCACTTTCTTAAGCACTTCATCCTGAAACTTAGGTTTTCTGTCCTTTTCTTTTCCAGATTTATTTGCCTATGTGCTTTGCTATTTTCCACTAGTACACTTTTCACTCCACTTTTACTGTTCAGATCTTTTTTTCCAAACACATGCCAAGAAAATTTTTGTGAGGTATTAATTTCACTGCTTCCTCCTTACTGCCATATAGTCCTAACACAGTACCTCCTCCGTCTTCCTCCTCCAATCTGCTATGCCACTCCTCTTCCCCAATAATTTCCACTACTGATGCCAATAGCCTTTGCCTCTCCTCTTCATACCTGTCACAGGCCACTATCAGGTGCTCTATTGTTTCCTTCTCCCCTATACACAAGCTACAGTTTTGGGTCCTGCTCGTCTCTGCTTCTCCCCTTCTAGAGTTCCAGACCTTGCCTTGAACAGCAGCTTACTCCCCCAGTCTCCCCGGTACCAATTTTCTCTTTCAGGCTTTTGTTTTCTCTTGTACCATTTTAAAGTCGACTTTTCTGCTGCTCCTGCTTGCCATTTTTCCAGGCCATTGGTGGCAATGCATTTCTTGATGTCCTTAACCCTCATTCTGTTCCACTCGTTTTCAAGATTTTCTCTCCTCTTCCATCTAGCTATTTCTTTTTTTCCATGAGGATGTTGTTCTGTCCTCTGTTATCACCTTTTTTACCCATCTTTCTTCACTTAGTCCTTCGATTTTCGTCATAAATCCCATCTTGCCCTTTATAATTCTCTCCTTAAATGTACTCCATCCCATTTCTCCCTTAAGGCCTCTACTGCTGTCCATCTAGGAGCATCACGTCCCCATCTGCCCATGGTGTTCTGCACCTTTTCTAATCTTGCCAGGTCACCTTCCCTGTACTCTGTTATTTCTGACCCGTACAGGCAGTATGGCACCGCTATCCCTTTCCACATACTCCTGCCTACCTCGTATTTATTAATAGTCCTGCTGCCTGCGTTCATGATCATGCCCACCATCCTCCTGGCTTTTCCTTCGTTTATTTTCCTTTGTTTCTCTCCTCCTACTCCCTCTTTGCTGACTTCCAATCCCAAGTATGTGTACTTCTCCACTCCCTCTATTATGGTGTTTCCCAGGACCCACTGGCTATTGGCATTGTTGTTAAATTCTATGGCCTTACATTTCCTGGCACTGAATTTCATCTTCCACTCCCTCCCATACTCGTTGGTAATCCTCAGTAGCTCCTCCATATCTGCCTTGTTTTCTACCATGAGTACAATGTCATCTGCATAAGCTAAGCACCCAAGTTTTCTGTCTCCTACTCCTACTCCTTTTTCTGATTTTCACCAGGAGTTCTTCTACATAAAAGTTAAACAATGTTGGTGACATCACACATCCCTGTCTCACTCCAACATTGTTCTCCGTCCAGTCCGTGGTGGTGTCTCCCAAAGTGAATTTTAGCATATTTTCATTGTACATCTCCTTTATCACCTCTGCCACTTTGCTATCTATTCCAATGTGCTTTAACAATTTCATTAGCTTGCTTCTGTCCACTGTGTCATATGCCTTTTCAATATCTATAAACATCAGGTACAGCTCTTTTCCTCGCTTCTTATTTCTGTTTATTATTTCTTTAAGAACCAACACATTTTCCAGCCCTCCTCTTCCTTCTCTGAATCCACTCTGTTCTTCTCCCCACGCCTTGGATTCCTCTGCCCACATTTTCAGCTTTTCATTCAAGATTTTTCCAAATATCTTTGCCATGATGTTCATGACTGAAATGGGCCTATAATTTTCTATTTCCTCCTTAGGTTTCCCTTCTCCTTTGTGAATCAGTGTTACTCTGCTTCTTTTCCAGTCTTGTGGGATCACACCCTCCTCCAGTATTATTTGGAACATTTCATGCAGGATATGTTTGAGTCTTTCTCCTCCATATTTTATAAATTCACTGAGCACTCCATCCGCTCCGCCTGCTTTTCCATTCTTTATACCTTTTAGTGCTTTTTCCACATCCTTCAGTTCAATTGTAACACCTCCCATTTCTTTTTTGTCACTGTATATTGTTGGATCTCCCGTTTGGTCTTCCTCAGTGTTGGTCTGCACTATGCCCCTCCAGTATCCCTCTATTGCCGTTCTTATCTCTTCATCATTGCTGGTTTCTTTTCCCTCTATCCTCAGCTTCACTTCCTGGTTCGTTTCTCTACCTCTCAGGTTCCTCCGCAGTCTTTTCCATCCCTCTTTCTTTCTCTTGGAGGCATCTCGTTTAGTTTCTGAGCCTGCTCCTCCTCCCATATTGCTATCTTCTTACTCATCAGTATCTGTGTTTTCTTTTTCTCCTTCTTATAGGTGTCCCATGCCTCTTGCCATTTTTGTCTGTAACTGTTCCCCTTGCTTCGTCATCATTTTGCTCAGGTCTCTCTGCTTCCTGTTCTCTTTTTTCCTGGTGCTCCATGCTTCTTCCACCTCTTTGTCCCACCATCCTTTTTGCCTTGTCTTCCCTTCTTTGAATCTTTTGTTTCCAACATTTTTCTTTGCTTCTTTTAGTATTGTTCTTTTTATTCTTTGTTCCCACTGGGTTATTGTTGCCTCCCCTTTCTCTCTGCATCCCTGCATTTGTTCATCCAGTCTCCTGCTATATGTCTCCCAGTCAGCTTCTGATAAATTCCACTTTTCTCTCCATCGGGTCTTTTTTTCTCCCCTTTCTTTCTTCCCTTCACCACAGGTTACCCCTATCAGCACATGGTCTGAGATGTCAATTTCTTAATTTTGCAGATCAAGCACTTCTTTTTCATCACTTCTTCATTCACTAAAATGTAATCTATGGCTGACTCTGCACCTCTGTCTCTCCATGTAATAGTGTTTTCCAGTTCCCAGTTTTTAATTCTTAATTTTCTATTTTCTGCAAAATCCAGGATCATCATCCCATTTATGTTAGTTCTCTCATTATTGAGCGCAATGTGTCCGTTTAGATCTCCCATAATCACCCACTTCTCCTTGCCTATTTCCATGCCGATTTCTGTCATTAGATCAAATAGTTCCTTGTTTTCTTCATAGTTTTCTGGTCCCTCCACTCCCATATACACCACTGTGATCCACCACACTTCTTTCACATCCTTGATTTTTACCGTGATAATATCTCCTTTTCCATGGGTCAGCCTGTTTTCCATTTCTTTGCATAACTGCACTTCTGACATACTCCTGCCTTCTTTCTCCTTCATTATTACTCCCACGCCACCACCTTTCTTTTCTCCAACCTTCCTTCCTTTTCCTATGCATGTCCATCCTCCTTCTTCCCATTTGATGCTATTGTGCCAACCTGTCTCTCCTACTCCAACGACATCATACTCCTCTCCTTCCTTCAATACAGTTCTCCATTTTCCTTCGTTCCAACCCCTTGTATTAATGAAGGCCAATAGCATCTGTCCTTTCTGCGCCTTCTCCTATCTCACTCTTCCTCTTATTCCTTCCCTCTGCTGGGCCCATTCCACAATGTTCCACCCCATCCACCTTTTTCCCAGGTAGGAGAGGTGAATGCCGTCCCTTCCCCACACTTCTCCCCAAGGCATTCCCTCCCACAGTTGTAGGCCATCACAGCTCCAGTCCTCTTGTTTCTCTATCAGTTTCTTGTTTATCCACTGTCTCTGTTCTTCGTATCTTGTTCTCTCCTTTCCCCACCTCTTTGTCAGGCCGATGATCAATGGCTTGTTTATAACTTTCTCTTTTAGCATTTCTACCACTTCTCTTATCATTCTTAGAGTTCTCCACTCGCCCACTTCCTCCAGTTTGTTTCCCCCTCCTTCCACCACCACTAAGTCCTCCTGCCCAATCTCTTCCAGGTGGTCTCTCACTGTTGTGCGTATTGCCTCCATGCTGGCTCCTCTTTCGGTTCTGTCCATAAGTTTGTAGTAACCGTCCGACAGGAAATGTATTTCCCTCCCAACTCCCTGCAGTACACTGTCTCCAAACAACCAAAGTTTTTTCAATAGCTTACCAGATTTCTTCATCTTTAACTGCTCCCAATGCTTCACCTTCGTCCATGCTTGGGTCCCCACCCCTGTCCATGTTACAGCATCCTGTGTTGTCTCGTCCTCCTTTTTTCGTTGCCTCTCCTCCAGCTGGGTTTCAATCATCGCTGGGGGTTGATGTTCTTTGTTGCTTTCCATTCCTCCTCCTCCGACTGGTTTGCTTGGTGGCTTTTCTGTTATCTGGGCCCGTATCCTTGAGAGCTATTAACTTTTACTCTTAAAGTTACTATCAAAGTTAATAGTTTCAAATTATTAAGAGTAAAAGCTATCCTCGTCAACTTTGAGTGTAGGTATTAGCAAATCCTGGCTATTATCTTCTTCTTCTTCTTCTTTATGGCGGGCTCGTTGCTAAGGACGCCTCCGTGCAAAACGTAAACATCCGACATGAATTAAGTATATATTTCAAAAGAATAATAAAGAAAAGATGTATAAATGTACAACAGAAACATAATAAATGGCAAACACAAGAAAATACTGAGTTTTGTGGCAGATAGAAGCAGCCTCCAAGGCTGCTTTTACTCCGTCACTCGTCAATACCGTTATCTCCCTTCCTGCGTCACGACTTGCTCTGCTGAAATTACCGCACCATAACCACGTCATCTGCCCCAATGATCTACGGGCCGGAGAACCAGCGCAGAAAAGGAGTAAGTTTAATTGGTCGCCAGATGAAACGGTCTTCTTACATCAAATTCAAGAAAAAATACGTATAATCAGAGGGTGTTATGGGAAGAGTATCACCCCTGAGGATAAGAAGAGAGCGTGGACTGAAGTGGCAGAAGCTGTAACAAGGTTGGTAATCACATATTCATGGTTCAATCAGCTTACAAACTAACCTAACCTAATTTTTTGCATAATAACACAACCACTGACCTTCCAAACAGAACATACCTTTTCATTCTGTATCTGAATAGTTTCATTATGACCATTTCTGCCACAACCCCCTCTCCCTCAACAACCTAACATAACTAAACCTAACCATGCCAAACCTGCCCCGTCCTACCGAACACATCCTAACTTAACATGCCAAGTTTGTTGGGGGGGAAGAGGGGGTTGGTATAGATAGTTAAGGCATATTTGCCCTGTTTTCATTCTTTATTTATTTTTATTTGTTTATTATTTTTTTTATTGGGGGGGGGGGGGGGGTGCTAGGCATGCCAGACTATTGACACTTTTACAAGTACTTTATGTCAAGACTATATGGGAATAGGTAGGTTTTGTGAAAATGGTAAAGTAAGATTAAAATAGTATATTTATAGCATTGGTCAAACAGATTATGGTGATACAATGTTAGATTGGAATGTACTCAAGATAATGAAATTAAGGTTAACGCTTTTATTTTTTTTGTTACATATTCACATATCCATGATTCAAGTAACTTGCAAACTAACGTAACCTCGTGAAATGGGTATTTTTGTATACAAACACAACCACAGAGTTTCCAAACAGGACATACTTTTTCCTACTGCTCCATGTGAATAGCATCATCATGACCATTTCTGCTGCAACCCCCACTCCCTCAACAATCTAACATAACTAAACCAACTCCTGCTAAACCTGTCCAACCTAACACGTCCTAACCTAACATGGTAGGTCCCCAAGTTTGTTAGGGTGGAAAGGGGGTTAGTATAAGAGAGTCAAGTCATATTTACCTGTTATTTTATTTATTCCTTATTGAGATTTTTTTTTTTTGGGGGGGGGGTTGGGTTGGGCATGCCAGACTCTCAACACTTTTACAAGTATTTTATGTTAAGACTATATCGTAATAGGTAGATTTGATGAGAATGGTAAAGTAAGATTAAAATATTATTTTGATAGCATTGGTCAAACAGTTTCTGGTGATATAATGTTAGGTTAAAAGTACTCAAAAGAATGGAATTAAGATTAATGCTCTGATTTTTTTTGTATAGCTGTATTGTGTAATATCATCCTACTTAGAGAAAAGCATTTTAGAAAAGTAGGTAAAGAAAAGTAGTATATATGGCCATGTTCATAACAACTAAAAAGTTAATGTCTTTTGATGCATGTAAATAAAAAACTGGTACTGATTTAGCTTTCCATCACAGCATGTATTAAATGTTATTGGAGAAGGTATGGGAAATAAAAAGCATGCCATAGTGAAACGATTAAGAAACTTGCTTCACATTTATACCCTGACAGTGCCTTCCCTGGGAGTGGACCCCGTACGCAGGATGACTGTGAGAGGCGTTGGTACAACGTACAACAAAAATCAAAGCCTTGCATTGCCAAGTGCAAGAATGAGCAGCGGCAGACTGGTAATTTTTTTGGTTGTTATGTCTTTAAATGTAAAACTTATATTAGTTAGTTTTTTATGTGCTCACAGAATGCAGCTATACTGGCCACAATGCCTTTATTTCAGCTTAAAGTTAATAAGTTCATAGCAGTGAACTGCATATTAGATATAAATTTTTATTTAATGTTAAACTGTCAATGACTATCAATCTATCTAAATACCTTGGTTGTCTTCCCCAGTGAAGGTTTTAGCCAAGACAGGCACACTTACTCACACACTCACACTCATGTACACCACTCTCTCAGCTGCACAGCCCCTGAGGTAAAAAGGCCCTCACTGTATGGGGGATTAGTTGCACAGTTCAGACAGGGAACTTCCACACCAAGGCCTCACAGCATACACTTGTTTACCCCTGCCCCTTCATAACAATGACAATTCCCCCAACACCTGAGTGCCCCATACGTGTGGCACCACAGATACGCAGGCGCCTGCCTATATAACTATGACATTAACTGTGGTAGATAAACTGGTGTATGACATCATAGGCTGCTCGTCTCATGTATTTGAAGGGGTACCAGAGCCACTCAGCATTGACATGATGTGCTAGGGATAGGACAGCAGCAACAGTCAAGCAGCAGTGAAATATTGACTGGCCTGTATGTTTTTAGCAAAAACTTTTATATTCTCATTAAAACAATTTATTAATCACCCTTAAATTCATATTCTTTGTAGATACACACTTTATTAGTATTGCTAGAGACCATCCCAGCACATTGTTCATTACTTGTGGAAAAGATACCATTAGCTGCTCCGGCAACAGCCACTGCTTCAATATCTGCTGGCCCTATGACACCAGCCACTGCTCATCATCTGCTGGCCAATGACACCTGCCACTGCTTCATCATCTGCTGGCCCTATGACACCAGCCACTGGTTCATCATCTGCTGGCCTAATGACACCTGCCACTGCAAGGGATGACAATGAAGCTGCTCCACCACAGTCACCACCTACTTCATCGGAGTTAAGAGATGCCTTTCATAGGGCAGCAGTATAATTTTTTGATGCTGGGGCTGAATATTACTGCCTCAAGGCTATGATTTTCACTTTTTTTTTTTATTACTGAGGTTAGGGTGGAAGGGGTGAAAAATAATCTGTGCTGTTTTTCGACAGAAATGGTTAGCAAATTCATTCAAAGCACAAAATTTACCAGAAAAAAAATTGTGCCATTGTGAGTGGGTTCACTTGAGATTGGGCTCCAATACACCTCCGTGGTCTAGTGGTCAGCATGCCTGGCTTCTACACGGGCCCAGGTTCGAATCCCGGCCCGGGCAGTCGGCGTGCAGCTCACCCAGCTGATCATCCTCCCTCTCGGGCTGGTCGATAAATGACTACCTGGGGAAACTGTGGTAACCCGGATGTCAAACTGGCCCTGTGTTCCGGGGTAATGGGCTCCCTCCCACCACAGGCTCAAGGGCCAATGTCACAGAGATGAGCATTAGCTTATAACACCTTTAGGCACCGATCATATTTGCATTTTATGTAGTCTGATGCAGGCAGGATATTCATTAGCACCTAATTAGACTCATGCTGCTCTCCAGTGCTCTCTGATGAACTCACAATCAAAGATGTAGTATACCTATATGGTAGCATTGAGTAATCTTAGGTCACTTGGTAAAGTGTTCACCTAAGTCCGACCCAAGCTGACAACATAAACCTAAGCGTGTTTGCAAGCTGAGTGTTTAGAATATTGGCATAATAATAAAAGATGCTGAAAACTGGATTCCACTACTTTATTGAATATATGAATAATTATATACTGAATTTGTAATGGAGCCAAGATAAAAAAAAAGCTATGTTTTCAGCGGTCATACCATGATCTCATGAAAATAATTAGGTTGACATATATAATTAATTACTACGTATTTTGGTATGATGACCATTGCACGTTAATACCATAGCTTTGCGAGCATTGAGTAATCTTAGGTCACTTGGTAAAGTGTTCACATAAGTCCGACCCAAGCTGAAAACATAAACCTAAGCATGTTTGCAAGCTGAGTGATTAGAATATGCAGAGCTGGGATTCTGTAGAAAAAATCTACCACCGGTATCGGTAGTCGGTAGCGAGCCGCGTCCAATCGGTATCGGTAGATCGGTAGATTTTTCAGAAATCTACCGATCGGTATAGATTCGGTATTGGTAGATTAAAAAACTCTATAATTATATAATAAAAAAATGCTTTTAAAGGCCCATAACACACTTTTTAAGTTATTTCTCTCTTATTTCGGTTAACTTAAGAATAGAAGTAAATTAGAGTCTTTTAATACCTTTTTTAAGTTCAAAAATACATAACTTATTTAATAAATGAATTTCTCCCTCAAAAAATAAACATCAAACTGAAAAAAAGTTAAATTTAAACAAACTAGACAATACAGCATTATTTATTAACTTTCACAAAATAAATTTCTTCCCAACACAAAAAAAAATTACAACTGAAGCAGTCTTGAGCCTCCTACTCCAGGTCGGTGTCGGCGCCCTTCTTGAGGTAAAATAAAGTTTAAAAAAGGAAAATCACTTGAAAAGTTAAAAGCACAAAACGATTAAGTGCTGCTGCCGCGGCGGGTGGACTTAAAAACACTGCCACTTAAAACACTAGGCGATGAGGCTGAGCACGTTGTCGAGAGCGTAGGAGCTAGAGCGTAGGTGTAGGCTACTCGCGTCGGCAGGCCAAACAGAGGGGCTCCGCCAAAACTTTTGGCGGGAGCGAGAATCTGCTAGGTCGTGGCTGCCTCTGATTGGCTGAGAACGCCCAGAACGGCCGGTGATTGGCTAAGCGTGATGACGTCAAAGTAATACCTGGAATTTCCTGCTAACTGCTTCCCATAGATGCGCTCGAACGTGTTGAAACTTGTCCGTTTCATTTTGCCGGGGTCGTCTTCTCTTAAGTCTTAACAAAAAAGTCCCGCGCTCGCTTATCAATCTACCGATACCGATTGACTGCCAATCATGCGATCGGTAGCGGTATTCGGTAGTTTCTTCAAAATACCGAATGATCGGTATCGGTAGCAGTAATCTACCGCCGGTAGTACCGATCCCAAATGTCAATCGGTAGTCCCAGCTCTGGAATATTGGCATAATAATAAAAGATGCTGAAAACTAGATTCCACTAATAGAGTAATTATATACTGAATTTGTAATGGAGCCAAGATAAAAAGCTATGTTTTTCAGTGGTCATACCATGATCTCATGAAAATAAATAGGTTGACATATATAATTAATTACTACGTATTTTGTTATGATGACTATTGCACATTAATACCATAGCTTTGAATCCAATGATGAATATCTTCAAGCAAGACACAAATAGCAACAGATCGGTCACCAATTCACTCAGTAAACACAATACTCCAGAAAAGTATACACTGAATTCACAATAAAGTTGTTTTTCCACTTGGAACTTTGTAAACAGAAACCAAGTAACCTCGTTTTACTTCACTCATAAGTCATGATGTTCGCGATGTGGTCACCTCGACCTTTCGTTCCTCCTCCCTCACACTGGCAGACGTCTGTAACAAGCTTTCTTACCACCATTATCTCAATATGAATAACCAGCAGCAATAATTATAAATCATATTCTAAATGACATTTTAATGCAATTTTAATGTCATCTTTTTCATTTGCATGTGTGTACCTTTCTGCTGCAAATAAAAGTTTTTTTTCCCATGTTTTGTTTTCCTTAACTCGAATATTTCACATTTTAATCAATAACAAAGGCATCAAACACTAATTGTATGTTCAAGCTATGTTTATTTTTTTTTTTCTGTTGACATAAACTACATCGTTTTCCTTTGGTGCCATTATTTTCACATGGGTACAGTCTATCACTCCCACAACACCGGCAAGTTGGTAGAATTCTGCTTGCTTTACACGGATCTCCACCCTATCAAGGGGAGACTGGATAAACCTCCCGACTACCTACGGGTCATTGAGGGCGGCCAGAGTTTCCACAATCACCCTGCTTACACTACTCTGGCTTACCCCCTAACTCATCACTTGAACACTGCAGCATTTTTCCTGTAGCCAAGTACCTTTAAGTCAAAATCACTTTCAACCCCGGGGTGAGGGAATGCTCCCTTTGAACTGGATCTTGTAGCTCTCTTCTCACCAAATCAGTCACATACTCCATTCCTGCACGGTCTAATATGTATGTCTTGACAAGTTCACCATCGTTATACAGTTCCAAAGCGCCCTATCAAACTCTAAATTGCGGAGGCGGGCTGGACGAGGAGTAGTAGTAGTCGGTCGGGAGTTTTGCCTTTGTAACGCCAGCACTCTCAAGTTAATACCAAAGTTAAGATTAGGTATTAGGCTAATAGTTGTTGAGGATACACTTTGAGAGTGAAGTTAATACCAAAGTCGAAAGTTAATACCAAGTTTAGTATTAATAGTTGTCGAGGATACGGGCTGCCTCGGGCAGCCGCCCTTTTCTTTGTTGCCTCTTCCCTCCCTTCCCCCATTCTGACAGGTTATCTTAGCCACGATACTCACAGGAAAGTCTTGAAGGCTCCACTTCCCGGGTCTGGGCACCAAATGTTGGAATTATCAACACCGTGGCTAAGATCTGGAGGTGAACGGAGGGTAGAGACAGGCTGGTGGCGGCTTGGTCTCGCTCTTCTTGCTGAATCGTGTTTATTTTCAACGACAGGAACTTGTACAAACAAAACCCGAGAAAGGCAAATATATACCTATCTCAGTTCAACTAAGAATACAAAACTTGATTTACAGAAACTAAATGAAATTAATTATAATAAAGGAAAATAATGGATTCAGTAATTTCAGCTTAAACTTCTGGATTTATAAAAATATGTGGAGGAGTAATTAAAGAAACTGTACTTTCATGGGAAACTTAAATAACTTCTCCACTAACTTCAACAATCATAATTTATATGGCGATTATTATTAATATGTAATTAATATCAGCTTACACCTGCAGATTGCGTATGGCGCACCGGTGGGAGTGGTCAGCGTGTGTACGTGGTGATCCAGAGGACTCGACTCCCACTGCAAGACTCTGAGAGTTTTCAACCATTGACAAGTGACGGAGGGTTACCAACATGCTGCCTAACAGATCTTCAAGAGGGGCACCACCTCCACACCACACATTCTTATCACCTAGTTTGATACCCTACTTGTCCATCTCACATGGCCCATGTATCTCAGCATTCTGCACTCTTGGCTCCATGTCATCCTCTTCAACTTGTTGCTTCGAATACCATAACTGGCCTCACATACATAGAAGTGTTCAATATACCTAGGCTATAATATTATATTTAAGGACTCCTATACGAGGTATCGTACCAGACAGAGATGTCGAAGTAATTAAGTCTGTCTGATGGTAGGCTGGCTGACTGCCGTCGGGCCCCAAGCCAGCATGCCCTGGGGGTTGTGTGCGGGAGGAGGAAAGAGGGTAAAGGACAAATGGGGTGTGTGTCATTATCAGGGGTAACCACGGTGGAGCGCAAACACTCGGTAGTTGTAGTCAAGGCTTAATTAAGTTGATGAGTGATGTTAGACTGAGTGAGCAGGTTTTTTACCACATATTAGTGGGAACACTTGATAGTGTTGTGCTGGAAGCTTCCCCCGGGGTCTATGGGACTCCGGAAGGCTCCGGGAGGAGCGAGTAGAGGGGCGGGGAGCAAGGCCCCGCCCGCCCCTGACCAGGCGCCAGGCGGGAAGTGTTGCCAACTCGCACATATTTTTGCTACATGTTCTTGTATAATCTAATATATACTGTAACGTTCTAGACTGTACTGTTCGGTATATATAGGAGAAGAGGGCGAGAGGAGTTAGTCCCAGTCATAGTAAGCTAGTGGTCAGTGAAGAGTCAAGAGTGAATTGTACAACTAAGGAAGAATATTAAACTACAGAAGCTGTGCAAGGTGTTTCCATATCTCCCTCCCACGGAGTCTCCTGACGGCGACACGGAACCCAAGTAACACGTCCGGCATAACAATAGGTTTTCTTCGTGTGTTGGTGCTACTTGTTTCTTGTGTTTACATGTTAGTTTATAATTAGACTAAGTTCTAAGTGTTATGAGCGACAATTTAGTCTTGTATGGCTGAATCCTGTCCCTTGACCCTTAGTTCATCATCAGAATCTCTAAACAAATATATTTACCTTAAGTAATAGTGTTAAAGTCACGCTACCCATATTATTTGGCAGATGATAATCCTGTGTGCGATAACGGTGCCTTATTAGACTTGGTAAATGAACTACTAATTTTACTCTCTGGTTTAAGTGATCAACAATTAATTCTACTTTGAGGTATAATTAACCAACATTATTAAGGAGTGCCCATGCCAGGCACGACATTACGAATATTTTTCTGTTGACCAGCAGACTTACTATAGTCAAACCATTTCCAATAGTCTGTTGAGGCAGTGGCTTCTGCAGGTCCTTTCCTCCCTTCTGCTTTGCCACACAGTTCCAGTTACCTATTTCCTCCGTTTCCTGTCCCGTCTTTCACAAACTGGGCACCTGTAACGCACCACTACTTGATTTACATTTCTCAGCCCTGAGCATCTCTTTGTGGCACCACTTATCACCCCCTGTGCACAGGGCAGAGTTAGTAGCCATTTCTCTTCCACACCAACTACCTTCTTGTATAGATGATTTCTCAGTAATTACTTATTTGTTGTGCTGTATCAGCTGTTACGTGCTACATCAAGCTGTAATACTCAAACTGCAGGTTAATCCAATAAAAAAAAGTGAATGACTAAGTCATGTGTTATTATTCCCAAGCTCCATTGGCAATGGCGAGTACACATTATATAACTGAAGCATATTACACATTCATTGAACACAATTAAAACTAACTACCCTAATCAAATTAAATGTAACCTAACCTCATCTGACCTAATTAAACTAAATATAAGGTAACCTAACATAACCTGGCCTTAATGCCTGCTCCCAAAATGAAATAAATGGAAATAAACATGATATTAATTTGAAAAATATATCTGAGGAACAAAAAGAGGGAAAATGACAAGAATTAAACTATGAAACAAGAATTGTTGGCTTCAAGATGACCTCAACTGACTAAGAATGACAAGATCTACGCAATGTGACAGGTCAGAATTGAGTCTTGAAAATGATTTCTGATGATTAAGAATGACATGATCTACTGAATGACAACAATTGTCTTTGAAAATGACCTCAGCTGAAATAATATTGCATGCATTTAATCTTTTTACATCCCTCTCAACATCCTATTCCATTCAGTCACAACTGTTACCATAATCCCCTTTTCTCTCTTATATACATACATCACTCAAGTAGCATGTGCTCAATCATATCGTCACCCCTCTTTCACACCTACATGAATGTCACACCTTGGGACTAACACCTTGCCACCATCTGGAAGAGGATGTCCTCCCCCTCCCCGGCACCACCACACTGCACTCAACCCTCCCACCACTATCATTCCAACCTCCCACTGATGTGTTAGATCCCTGAACCCTACCTACTGTTCTTTACAATGTGTTTATAATGTGTACATTTTAGCTTAGCGGCTGGTAAGACCAAATACACTATGTTATTACTATTAACACACACACTTGACCAATAAGCCCAGGCCACAACAGCCAGCCCAGCACAGTCACCAAAAAGATCAGACCTTTCACAGGACCCACCAACCACATGAAGCCTGGGGTGGAAAGTGAATAACAGATCATGCCGTCACAGTCTCCATTTGTTCCAATAGATGAATATTTTCTGTTCTCTGTGCTACACACAGCCCTGTAACACCACCACAACAAACACTTGCACTCACACACACAGCAGAACTGAATCAGCACAGCACCTCAGGAGAAGTGGACCTTCATGTGCCTGACAATCTCACCCTTAGTCATGAAACGTTTCCCACAAACATCGCACTTGAACCCTTTATGACCAGAGTGTCTGAAGACGTGCCTGTCCAATATACTCTTCAGTTTGAACCTTTTCCCACAAACTTCACACTCATGACTTCTTGCATCAGTGTGTGTAACAAGGTGAAATTTGAGGTTATCCTTCCGAATGAAACATTTCCCACAAACTTCACACTCATGATTTCTTTCACCAGTGTGTGTAAGGGTGTGTTTCTTGAGGGTACCCTTCTGACTGAAAAATTTCCCACAAACTTCACACTCATGATTTCTTTCACCAGTGTGTGTAAGAGTGTGTAATTTGAGGGTACCCTTCTGACTGAAACATTTTCCACAAACTTCACACTCATGATTTCTTTCACCAGTGTGTGTAAGAGTGTGTAATTTGAGGTTACTCTTCTGAATGAAACATTTCCCACAAACTTCACACTCATGCTTTCTTTCACCAGTGTGTGTAAGAGTGTGTAATTTGAGGTTACTCTTCTGACTAAAATATTTCCCACAAACTTCACACTCATGATTTCTTTCACCAGTGTGTGTAAGGGTGTGTTTCTTGAGGTTACCCTTCAGACTGAAACATTTCCCACAAACTTCACACTCATGATTTCTTTCACCAGTGTGTGTAACACGGTGTAATTTGAGGTAACCTTCTGACTGAAACATTTCCCACAAACTTCACACTCATGATTTCTTTCACCAGTGTGTGTAAGAGTGTGTAATTTGAGGTTACCCTTCAGACTGAAACATTTCCCACAAACTTCACACTCATGATTTCTTGCACCAGTGTGTGTAAGAGTGTGTAATTTGAGGGTACCTTTCTGACTGAAACATTTCCCACAGACTTCACACTCATGCTTTCTTTCACCAGTGTGTGTAAGGGTGTGTTTCTTGAGGTACCCTTCAGACTGAAACATTTCCCACAAACTTCACACTCATGATTTCTTTCACCAGTGTGTGTAACAAGGTGTAATTTGAGAGTATCCTTCCGACTGAAACATTTTCCACAAACTTCACACTCATGATTTCTTTCACCAGTGTGTGTAAGGGTGTGTAATTTGAGGGTACCCTTCTGATTGAAACATTTCCCACAAACTTCACACTCATTGTTTCCTGCACCAGTGTGTGTAAGGGTGTGTGTGTTGAGGGCACCCTTATGATTGAAACATTTCCCACAAACTTCACACTCATGATTTCTTGCACTGGTGTGTGTGTAAGGTGTGTGTGTTGAGTGACCCTTCTGATTGAAACATTTCCCACAAACTTCACACTCATGGTTTCTTGCACCAGTGTGTGTAACGGTGTGATGTTTGGGGTTACTCCTATTACTAAACCTTTTGCCACACTCCCGACTTTCATGAGGTCTTACACCAGAGTGTGTGGGTGTATTTGTTGAGGTCATCCTTCCCTGCATGTCTTTTCTCACACTCTT
The DNA here is from genome assembly GCF_024679095.1 of Eriocheir sinensis. Classification (NCBI taxonomy): domain Eukaryota; kingdom Metazoa; phylum Arthropoda; class Malacostraca; order Decapoda; family Varunidae; genus Eriocheir; species Eriocheir sinensis. The sequence continues at coordinate 7,488,892 of NC_066565.1, forward strand.
GGCTTTGGTCAGTAAACTTGCTCTCATTCTCAGATCTTCTCACACTTCTGAAATTCAAACTTCCCCCTTTGTGGATGAAGAGGCCAGCAGTTGTTGTTGTTGGTGGTGGTTGTGTTGGTGGTGTTTTTTATCACTCCTGAACCTCACACCAGTAGCAGTCTGCTCCTGCTGATCCCAGCCACTCCAGCTGCTGTCCCGCCTTGCAGCCTCCACTGCAACACTACTCTGGATGTGAGGAGTTGGCTGGCCTTGAGGAACCTCAGAGATGCTGGAGAAGGTGGCGAGGTTGCTTCAAAGCCACACTCAGTGACCAATTGAGCAGGCAAGGCGAGGGATGCACCAAGGAGTCCTGAAGTCAGCGGCAGCAGGGACGGAACAAGTACTGACCACAGCAACTGTCTCGATGCCTCACTTCAACACTAACACCAGTGGTGGACATTGGGACACAAAGTCATGTGCTGAAAAAAAAAAAAAATAAATAAATAAATAAATAAATAAAAAAGAACATAAGAACATAAGGAGTCTGCAAGAGGCCGGTTGGCCTATACAAGGCAGCTCCTGTACACTCAACCCCACCTTACCTCACCATCCATGGCTTTATCTAACCTCTTCTTGAATGTATCTATGGTATTGGCACCCACAACATGGCTCCCAAGCCTGTTCCATTCGTCCACCACTCTATTGGTGAACCAATTCTTGCCTATGTCTTTGTTGAATCTGAATTTGTATAACTTAAAACCATTGCCACGTGTCCTACCTGGCTCTTTCACACTCAAAATTTTATTGACATCCCCTTTATTAAATCCCTTAATCCATTTATAAACTTCGATCAAGTCTCCTCGCAACCTTCGCCTTTCTAGAGAGTGTAGATTTAACTGCTTCAGCCTGTCTCCATAAGGCAAGTTTCTCACCCCCTGAATCATCTTTGTCATCCTCCTCCGTACAGATTCTAACATCTTGATATCCATTCTATAATAGGGGGACCAGAACTGAACTGCATAATCGAGATGAGGTCTAACTAGTGCTAAGTAAAGTTTGAGGACGACTTCAGCGCTCCTATTGCTCACGCTCCTTGAGATGAAAACTAGTACTCTGTTTGCCCGATTTTTAGCCTGAATGCGTTGAGCCCTAGGACGGGGAAACTGAAGTTGGTGGGAGGGATCAGGGTGGTGGTGGGTGCACCGAAGGCAAGCCACAGGCCACCGGGTCAGGCAAATAGTGCGTGTACTGATAATAAGCTAATGCAATAATATATTCATTGATAAATATGTCTTTTGAACTAACCTAAATAAATCTGAAGCGATATTCGTAACAATACTAAGACAGAACTACACGTAAATGGACAATATCCAGCGACCAAAGTTGCAAGCTTGATAGTTTTAAGGCCTGTTAACACATTAATCGCGTTTGGCAACTCAGCGCTCTTGCCTGCTCCGCGGAACTTTCACGGCGCCCACCACGCCAGTGTCCGTTGGACTTTTGCAGAGAGAGGAGTTATGTACCATTAAGAGAGGATAGCCTGTAGTATAGTGTAAAAATCCACGGTACAAATATATACCAAATCGTGGACCACTAATATTTTTTCCCTCTGCCGCGTATTGGTGCACCAATGTACCAGGCATGGGTTGGCGCATATATGTACCAGTTCGCGACGCACTGACGATATAGTCTTGTTCTGCTATTTGGTTTAGTTTTTATGATTATTATACGAGTTTGTGTCGATACAATATCTTACATTTTGATGAGCTGTACATAAAAAAACTATTAATAATGTTTTTTTCCCCTCCTTTTCAACATAAATGAACCCGACCGTCTTTTAAGGAGGGCGATCGGATACCTCATCTGGTGATTCAGATGATTCAGGTTTTTTGTCAATTCAGATGACCCAGATGATGAGCTCTCCGAGGAAAGTGACGAGTTAGAAACAGATGAAGAGCAGGATGGGGAACATTATTTTCTTCTCTGTTATGAACAAAATTTTAATTTATCAGGAATTTTTTTTTTTTACGTTATTTGCGGAGTGGTATTTCCCTCTACAGTTCAGTAAAATACACTATAATAAATCAACCATTGGGATAATCTAATATTCCAAGTACTAGTAAGTAGTGATCTGGAGCATTATTTTTTTGTTATGAAAGCAAGATTTTCATGTATTAGGATTTTATTTATTTATTTTTTTTTTTTTACGTTTGATATGAGGGGCATTTGCCTCTACAGTTGATTACTGTTACATAATGAAATGCTTATATTTGGAAGCAAAATGTCACCAAACTTTAAATGTATTTTGGATGCCTTTACATAGCTATATATTTATTACCTTATCATTTTGAACTTATTACCTGGTACCATTGCAACACATCTGCAGTCATAATAAATACAAATTTACCCACAAATTGTTTATATACTCATGTTTGTAAAAGTTTATAGAAAGGGCTATTCGGGCCACAGATGTACCAATATGCAACAAGTGAAACATCTGCTCAGCACACTGGCGGCCCAGTAAGTGAACAAGGTATAAACAATCATATGTGAACATTTCATGACAATCAAATGAATACAAATGGCAAGACACATGAAATGGAAAAAAAAATCTTAAGGAGCCAAAATCTTAAATTTGTTTTTTACACAAAAAAAATTTCACAAAATCGACAAAACGTCTGACAGTCTTTTGTAAGGTATCAATATAATCTACAACTAAACGGCAATTTTTCTCATTTTGTACATTTTTTTAAATGTAAAAAGAAAACGGAAAAAGTGGAGAAAATTATTAGTGAAAATGAATTTCAATTTTTTTAAGCCAGAACAAAAAATGAAAAAAATTACAAAATGAGAAATGTAGATCTATACACAAAGTTTCTATGGTATATTTTTTTCAACTAAAGTCTGTGAAACAAAAATAAGATTTTATGCTTTGTTTGAGTCTCCTCTACACATTCTGCAAAATTTCACAAAATTCACAGAATGTCATACACTTATACCAACAAACAACATACTAAAATTTCAAAGCCATAGGGCATACTGTGTGCCCAGGAGGGACCCCGGGCGCACTCCTTAACCCAAAAACGTGGGCAGACCCTTTTTTAGGCTTTCACGAGTCGTGGCTGTGGTACGGTGGACCCTAAAAAGGGCTCGCCATAAAACGCCTAATTCGAGCTAATTGTAGGCGGTGATGGCATAGTGCAACCCACCATGAATGCCCTAGGTCAATGTGGTGGGTGGGTGATCTTGAGGTGGGCTTTTTTGTCATAGGTGGTGCTGTAAGGTCGTGGCATACAGAATTAGCTATCCATACAGTGATCGCTTGGCAAATTCTCTGTAGTACACAACAAGCGACTCTCGGCTAGCTGCCACGCATCACGAGACTCTTTATTTTGTAACAGACATCACCCAAAAAGAATGGAGTTTGAGTAAAAGTAAATATTTGTAACGGTTTTATGGTTATGAGAGGAGTACTCTGATGTACGTTCCATGCTCTTTTCTTAGTCTCAAAATACAGAGTTATTTTGTCGTTTCTCGGGCACTTCTCAGCTTTCCCATAGCCGAAGCCTACGGGTTAATAAGGCAGTGAGGCCGCTGATTGGGTGAGCGCCGGCGATGACGTCATTAGACTCCCAGCGAATCACAAGCATGTTTTCAGAGCTCAGCCAATCGTACGGCTTCATCTGTGGCTTTAAAATGACCTGTCCTCTCTTTCTGTTTTCTTTCTTTTTCCAAGGTACGTATTTTGAGATAACAAGGGAGTACAGGAGGAAAAAAAGTGAGCTCCGGGGGGCAGCATGACCCAATTATAATGGCACCACTATAAACAGTTGCCTGCGCCATGACAGGCTCGGGGCCGACCATTAGGCTCAGATGGATAGTTTACCGGCGCCAAAAGCCACATAAAAAATTTTTTTTTAAATCTCCACGGGTCGGAAGAAATAAGCGCTTTTTCAGTGTTTTCAATACCTTGAGTTTCGCGACCCTCGAGTTTAGCGCTACACCTTCGGAATGAAGCGAGCATGAAACTCGAGAGGGTACTGTAGTCATAACATAAATACTGGCCTAAGGCAAAAACCTTCTCTTTCATCGTACTTTTATTTATCCTGAAATGTACACATTTCCATTTTTTGTGGGTAATAAATAGCCATAGGAACAGTGGTGGTTGGCCCAAGCCCGACGTGGTGCAGGCAAGTGTTTATACTGGCGCCGTCTATTCTTGGCTCATGCTGCGCCTGGAAGCTCATTCTTGATTTCCCTTTGACAGTTCCTGTAGAGTCCACGTTGATGGGTGGTCTTCAGGACAGCATGTGGGTGGTCTTGGGCCACTCGGCGGTGACTGAAAATCCCAGGTGGTAGCGGATTCGAACCCAAATCATCCACGACGCAGTGAATACTGGACCGGCACGCTAACCACTCAGCCACCGCCTTGGATACCAACAGAAAAATGATGTATTTGTTATGGGTTGTCTTAAAATACGTATGTGTAAAGAAGGCGACGCAATGTCCCTCCCCCTTCCTCCACCAGCAGTGGGCAGCGGCTGTCAGTCATGACAGGCCACAGAAATTTTAGGGCTGGGTTAGGTTAGGTTAGGACAACAACATGTCTTTGAATAAAAATAAATTTGAATTAATAAGATATGGGAAAATGGCCACCTCAAGATCACAGTACCAGGTGAAAGGTCAAGAAATTGCAGAGAAGAGCTCCGTACATGACCTGGGGGTACTAGTTAGTAATGACTTTTCACCCACTGAGCACATTGACATCACAAGGACGGCCAGCAGGATGACAGGATGGATACTCTGCACCTTCAAGACGAGGGAACCCGAACACCTCCTCCCGCTCTGTAAGTCCCTGGTGTTGTCGAAAATGGAATACCTGTGCCATCTGTGGTCCCCACACAAAATGTACAATATTAAGCGACTGGAACAGACACAAAGGGTCTTCACAAGGAAGCTGAACTCAATGTAAATCTGAGTTACTGGGACAGGCTCAAGACCTGGCAACTCTACTCCCTCCAAAGACGAAGAGATAGTACTACATAATTAACACTGAAGAAGCAAGTGCCTAACCCATCACCACAAACTGAAGGAGGGATAACACGCCAGACACCCCCCCAATTTGGCCGCACCTGCCCCAGGACATCCATTGAAACAGTCAGTCAATGTCTTAGGTCCATATATGCTGCCAGCTTTACCAACGAGGGACCAAGACTATTCAACTGCCTGCCTAGGGATATCAAGGACACCTCAAACTGCAGCATGGAGACCTTCAGGAGAAAATTTGACCTGTTTCTGCAGGGGATCCCTGATGAGCCACCTGTCCTACACGACTACTCTAAGGGGGCAGAGTAGCTCCCTCCCTGACCAGCTGAGGCACATTAGGGGCCGCTTTCACAGTCATTTTGTTTGTTTTTATCGTTACAAATTGCCGCTATAGTATTTCCACGTAAAACTGGCCTATGGGGTAGTGGCGGGTGCGGGGTGAGCCCAGCCCCGCTCCTTACCACACTCTCAACACCTCTCACCTCCTCTACCACTACCCCATAGGCCAGTTTCACGTGGAAAACTATGCGTTGATCACCACCATTGGTAACGATCAAAACAAATAAAGTGAAAGCGCCCTAGGAGTAGGCATAGTGTTGGGGCGGGGACTCCCAAGTCGCCCAAAGTGAACATCACCTACACTGCAACAAGACAAGACCCGTAACTTAAATTACAGTTAGTTCCGTATTGGAGTAAGATGTTGGTATTTTCCTGAGGTCAGGGTGGCAACCCTACACACGTGACCGTCCACACCTGGCCCTCCGCTCCTTCCTGTCCCAAGTGTACCCGTCCGCACCCTGGCCCTCCCCTCCTTCCTGTCCCAAGTACAGCCCGTCCACACCCTGGACCTCCGCTCCTTCCTGTCCCAAGTGTAGCCCGTCCACACCCTGGCCCTCCCCGCCTTCCTGTCCCAATTACAGCCCGAACACACCCTGGCCCTCCCCTCCTTCCTGTCCCAAGTTTACCCATCCACACCCTGGCCCTCCCCTCCTTCCTGTCCCAGGTGTACCCGTCCACACCCTGGCCCTCGCTCCTTCCTGTCCCAATTACAGCCCGTCCACACCCTGGCCCTCCCCTCCTTCCTGTCCCAGTACAGCCCGTCCACACCCTGGTCCTCCACGCCTTCCTGTCCCAAGTTCAGCTTGTCCACACCCTGGCCCTCCCTCGCCTCCTTCCTGTCCCAAGTGTAGCCCGTCCACACCCTGGCCTCAGCCCTCCTTGCTGTCCCAAGTGTAGCCCATCCACACCCTGGCCCTCCCCTCCTTCCTGTCCCAAGTGTAGCCCGTCCACACCCTGGCCCTCCCCTCCTTCCTGTCCCAAGTGTAGCCCATCCACACCCTGGCCCTCCCCACCTTCCCGGGGAAAATTCAAGTGTTTGCCCATACTCCCCCTCCCCCATACAAGCCTGGGGACCTGGTGGGAATGTGGGGTTTCAGGTGGGGACACGAAATCCGTCTCATTCGCGTATTTTTTAGTGGGGGGGCGATAAAAAATCCCTAGATCTAGGGAAATTCCCTAAATTTAGGGAATTTTTCCTCCCACCACCACTAAAATAAGCGTTTGCGATGAATTTAGTGTTTCCCATATGAAAACCATGCACTCAGTGGATCCCCAAGCTTGCTTTGGGAGACAAGCGTCGTGAACCCACCAAACGATGCTCACCTCACCATCTGGCGTGGCACCGGCGGCCATCTGTGCTCACATAAACCGCCTCCACCACACTCATGCCCTCTCATTAGTAGGTTGTCACCTCATCGCAAGGTTTCTGTCCTCCAAGTAGAGTCCGTGGCACCAAACACAGTGTATCTTCATTGTTTATCACTGACACAAGTAAAACCACCGGCTAGCTGGGATCCATCCAACACCACGCCTTTAACACTACTGCGGCTTGTGCAGGAAGTGCAGGCTCTCGAACCTCTTGCCCGAGCTGTTCGAACACGTGAATCCTTACTGACCGGATTTTGAATCTGCTTCACGGGCTCGTATTCCCAGTACGTATACAAGGTGATTGTGGATATTGATTCCGCACCTCCAGAATACGATAATACGCCTCCATATATCATAGTAAAAAAAAAAGTACAGTAAAACCCCGATTATTCGAAATGGAAGGGGGGAAGCCTCTTTCGGATAAGCCGATTTTTCGGATAATCCGGATTTATGGCCGCCATTTTGATCGCCGCCAGTTTGATCGTCGGCATTGTGTTCTGCTGTATGGTAAGGACGACTTTCTTCCTTTTCCCGGTTTCTTTCGGCATGGTGATGTAGAAAGAAGTGAGGTCGAAGCACAGGTAGAACGCGATGCGACTGCCCAGTGTGAAGTGTGTGACGCGACTGCCGCCGACTGACGATGTAAACAATGAAACCAAACAAACACGCTACGCTAAACAAAGTAGTACACTTAAAACATGTGATGTAAATGTTTTATTGTATGTTTGTCTGTGTGTCTCCTTGTCTGGACCAGTGTATGTTGATACTTGTGAGCGTTGCAGATCTGAATTGTGAATGTTGCAGAGTGCGATTGTGAATGGTTGTGCAAGCTTGCAAGTGTGACCTTGATGCATCGTGCAGGTGGAGACACAGTATGATGACTCATATTATCGCGCAACTCGTATGTTGGAAGGGGAATGTGGCATGGAGTGGAGAGGGGAGTCGTGTTTGTGTCGTTGTCTTGAGAGTACGGTGTGAGTAGTCGTGCAGTAGTTTGTTCGTTCGCCGCACCTACGTCCTTGCTGGGGCGAAGGTGCGGACGTGGTGTTGTTGAGAGTTTGTTTAATGTTTTTTGTCTATTACATTGATCTATTCGTTACAAGCTATTTCGGCAATACGTATTAGAAAGCATATTCATTTTAACTGTTCTTATCAATTTTAAATGTGTTAATATAGTACATATGTAGTTACTTTTATTTATTTTTGATGTTTTATAACGTTTTAGTATAGAAAAAAAAATTTAATTGCATTATCCAGATCAATTTCGGATAATCCGGTTTTTCGGATAATCCGCTTTCGGATAATCGGGGTTTTACTGTACTTAGAAGTAAAGAAGTCGAATTAATTCCCTTCCCCCAACGATCTTCGGGGATCTGCGTGAACTCGGGGTATTTTTGTGGGGGATCATATTTAAACTACTCCAACCGAACTTTATGACCTGCTAATGACCCCCCCTCTTAAAGATGCATGTTCTAAAAAAAGACCACAAGACCACAGTAACAAGATCACATCAGGAAGTGCCGATCCAAAGGCAGGACTTCCGCTATCTACCTGAACCTTCCTGTCCCAAGTGTAGCCCGTCCACACGCTGGCCCTCCCCTCCTTCCTGTCCCAAGTGTAGCCCGTCCACACCCTGGCCCTCCCCTCCTTCCTGTCCCAAGTGTAGCCCGTCCACACCCTGGCCCTCCCCTCCTTCCTGTCCCAAGTGTAGCCCGTCCACACCGTGGCCCTCCCCCCCTTCCTGTCCCAATTACAGCCCGAACACACCCTGGCCCTCCCCTCCTTCCTGTCCCAAGTGTACCCATCCACACCCTGGCCCTCCCTCCTTCCTGTCCCAGGTGTACCCTGTCCACACCCTGGCCCTCGCTCCTTCCTGTCCCAATGAGAGCCCGTCCACACCCTGGCCCTCCCCTCCTTCCTGTCCCAATTTCAGCCCGTCCACACCCTGGTCCTCCACGCGCCTTCCTGTCCCAAGTTCAGCTTGTCCACACCCTGGCCCTCCCCTCGCCTCCTTCCTGCCCCAAGTGTAGCCTGTCCACACCCTGGCCCTCCCTCCTTCCTGTCCCAGGTGTAGCCCGTCCACACCCTGGCCCTCCCTCCTTACTGTCCCTAGTGTAGCCCGTCCACACCCGGGCCCTCCCCTCCTTCCTGTCCCAAGTGTAGCCCGTCCACACCCTGGCCCTCCCTCCTTCCTGTCCCAAGTGTAGCCTGTCCACACCCTGGCCCTCCCTCCTTCCTGTCCCAAGTGTAGCCTGTCCACACCCTGGCCCTCCCTCCTTCCTGTCCCAAGTGTAGCCTGTCCACACCCTGGCCTCCCTCCTTCCTGTCCCAAGTGTAGCCTGTCCACACCCTGGCCCTCCCTCCTTCCTGTCCCAAGTGTAGCCCGTCCACACCCTGGCCCTCCCTCCTTCCTGTCCCAAGTGTAGCCCGTCCACACCCTGGCCCTCCCCTCCTTCCTGTCCCAAGTGTAGCCCGTCCACACCCTGGCCCTCCCCTCCTTCCTGTCCCAAGTGTAGCCCGTCCACACCCTGGCCCTCCCCTCCTTCCTGTCCCAAGTGTAGCCCGTCCACACCCTGGCCCTCCCCTCCTTCCTGTCCCAAGTGTAGCCCGTCCACACCCTGGCCCTCCACCACCCGCACACTCACCCTGGGGGCCTGCACGCCGAGGGGCTCCTCCTCCTCCACGAGAAACACTGCCGGGCACTTCAGGGAATCAGGGCACGCGGCGGACCTCGACCTTGATCTTGATATCACAGGGGACTTGTTTGCTTCCTCCTCCTCTTCTTCTTCTCCTTCCTTTATAGCTTCTTGGGTCCTTCTTGATTGTTTCACTTTTCTGTCTCCCTATATTCAGACTTTCCTATTTTATCCTTTCCGATTGACCTATTTTCCCATTTTTTTTTATTTCTCCGTTTTCTTCTTTTCCCTTCTCCTCTTGTTTATCTGCAACAATAAACTATCAATCAATCAAATCTCCTCTTTGTACATCTTCTTAGGTCCTTCTTGATTCTTTATTTTTTCTGTGTACCTAGATTCAGATTTTCCTGTTTTCCTCTTCTGATTTAGTACATATTTTTTCCCATTTTTCTTTTATTTCCGTATTTTCTTCTTCTTTTGATCTGATCTGCTTCTTTTTCTTCTTCACACTATATTCAGGTTTTCCTATTTTCCGATTTGCCTATTTTCCTATTTTTTCTTCTTTCTTTCTAATTGGAGACTTTTTATGCCCTAGGTTGTTGTCTTTTTATGCATTTTATTTATGGTCTTTTATTTCTTGTATTTTCTTTTCCTTACGCTTAGTTTTATCCTTGGAGGAATAATACATGGAGTGGCCCTCAGCGGGTCGCTCTCTTGGAGGAAGATTCTCCTCCTCTTGAGCAGGCATTGCCTAACTTTGTAATAACTACCGATGAAGTCCTTAAAGCTCTCCAGTCCCTTAAAACAAATACAAGCCCCGGACCTGACAACGTATATCCTATACTGCTTAACCCTAGAATGGAAACCGTTTGCCGTTTGGCACAAAAATTAAGGGGTTTTTGAAACTCGCGCTCACTGTGGTTAACCTTGGCCGAATTTTTCAACTCATTCACGGGCATGTATTAGTGCGTCGGGTGCCCTGTTGAGGAGAGGGTATCACAGTCCTCTGCTCCTTCTCACTTCTCTGGTATGAGTGCCCCGTGTGCCATTCGGCACAGCGTTTCCAGTAACGTTATTTTTGTTGTCAAATAAAGTTTTGGAAGTACCCATTTTGCCCTCTTTCGATTCTATCCCTCTCTCTGTTCCTAAGGCTCTTCGTCTCATCAGCTCTCTTCCTCCTACTGATAGCCTTCTACCTCTTAAATTCCGCCGCGATGTTGCTTCTCTTTCTATCTTCTATCGATATTTCCACGCTGACTGCTCTTCTGAACTTGCTAACTGCATGCCTCCCCCCCTCCCGCGGCCACGCTGCACACGACTTTCTGTTCATGCTCATCCCTACACTGTCCAAACCCCTTATGCAAGAGTTAACCAGCATCTTCACTCTGTCATCCCTCACGCTGGTAAAGTCTGGAACAACCTTCCTTCATCTGTATTTCCTCCTGCCTACGACTTGAACTCTTTCAAGAGGAGGGTATCAGGACATCTCTCCCGAAATTGATCTTTCTTTCGGCCACGTCTTTTAATTATTTTTGGGAGCAGCGAGTAGCGGGCTTTTTATTATTGTTTTCTTTTTTTGTGCCCTTGAGCTGCCTCCTCTGTTGTAAAAAAAAAAAAAAAAAAGCCCGACAACACCTGGGGAGGAACGATACAAGTCCTCACAGGACAAGATGCGTTGTCGAACGGACCTTTGGGATCCTCAAGTCAAGGTGCAGGTGCCTACATAAGTCAGGAGGAAGTTTGCAGTATGACCCCAAGAAGACTATGAAGATTGCGACTTCTTGTATGCTCCTGTACAACTACTGAGTGGATCGCTGCAGAAGAAGTACCAGTTCAGCCTGTGAGAAACAACAGACAGATTCCTGGTCAAGTTGTCAGGCAGGAAATTATTAGAAACTTCTTTTCCTGAGTATAGGTAGGCATATATGTAGACCTTGCAGTTAGTAATAGATTACTTTCAAATGTAAATGTGCACAACTCACAGTCGGAGGCATAAGAACAAAACAACGTGGTGATCCAGAGGACTTGACTCCCACTGCAAGACGTTGAGAGTTTTCAACCATTGACAAGTGACGGAGGGTTACCAACATGCTGCCTAACAGATCTTCAAGAGGGGCACCACCTCCACACCACACATTCTTATCACCTAGTTTGATACCCTACTTGTCCATCTCACATGGCCCATGTATCTCAGCATTCTGCACTCTTGGCTCCATGTCATCCTCTTCAACTTGTTGCTTCGAATAGCATAACTGGCCTCACATACATAGAAGTGTTCAATATACCTAGGCTATAATATTATATTTAAGGACTCCTATACGAGGTATCGCCCCAGACAGAGATGTCGAAGTAATTAAGTCTGTCTGATGGTAGGCTGGCTGACTGCAGTCGGGCCCAAGCCAGCATGCCCTGGGGTTGTGTGTGGAGAAGGAAAGATGGGAAAGGACAAATGGTGTGTGTCATTCTCAGGGGTAACCACGGTGGAGCGCAAACACTCACTAGTTGTAGTCAAGGCTTAATTAAGTTCATGAGTGGTGTTAAGACCGAGTGAGCAGGTTTTTACCACATATTAGTGGGAACACTTGATAGTGTTGTGCTGGAAGCTTCCCTGGGTCTATGGGACTCGGAAGGCTCCAGGAGGAGCAGTAGAGGGCGGGGAGCAAGGCCCCGCCCGCGCCCCGCGGCCAGGCGCCAGGAGGGAAGTGTTGCCAACTCGCACATATTTTTGCTACATGTTCTTGTATAATCTAATATATACTGTAACGTTCTAGACTGTACTGTTCGGTATATATAGGAGAAGAGGGCGAGAGGAGTTAGTCCCAGTCATAGTAGTAAGCTAGTGGTCAGTGAAGAGTCAAGAGTGAATTGTACAACTAAGGAAGAATATTAAACTACAGAAGCTGTGCAAGGTGTTTCCATATCTCCCTCCCACGGAGTCTCCTGACGGCGACACGGAACCCAAGTAACACGTCCGGCATAACAATAGGTTTTCTTCGTGTGTTGGTGCTACTTGTTTCTTGTGTTTACATGTTAGTTTATAATTAGACTAAGTTCTAAGTGTTATGAGCGACAATTTAGTCTTGTATGGCTGAATCCTGTCCCTTGACCCTTAGTTCATCATCAGAATCTCTAAACAAATATATTTACCTTAAGTAATAGTGTTAAAGTCACGCTACCCATATTATTTGGCAGATGATAACCCTGTGTGCGATAACGGTGCCTTATTAGACTTGGTAAATGAACTACTAATTTTACTCTCTGGTTTAAGTGATCAACAATTAATTCTACTTTGAGGTATAATTAACCAACATTATTAAGGAATGCCCATGCCAGGCACGACATTACGAATATTTTTCTGTTGACCAGCAGACTTACTATAGTCAAACCATTTCCAATAGTCTGTTGAGGCAGTGGCTTCTGCAGGTCCTTTCCTCCCTTCTGCTTTGCCACACAGTTCCAGTTACCTATTTCCTCCGTTTCCTGTCCCGTCTTTCACAAACTGGGCACCTGTAACGCACCACTACTTGATTTACATTTCTCAGCCCTGAGCATCTCTTTGTGGCACCACTTATCACCCCCTGTGCACAGGGCAGAGTTAGTAGCCATTTCTCTTCCACACCAACTACCTTCCTGTATCAGCTGTTACGTGCTACATCAAGCTGTAATACTCAAACTGCAGGTTAATCCAATAAAAAAAAGTGAATGACTAAGTCATGTGTTATTATTCCCAAGCTCCATTGGCAATGGTGAGTACACATTATATAACTAAAGCATATTACACATTCATTGAACACAATTAAAACTAACTACCCTAATCAAATTAAATGTAACCTAACCTCATCTGACCTAATTAAACTAAATATAAGGTAACCTAACATAACCTGGCCTTAATGCCTGCTCCCAAAATGAAATAAATGGAAATAAATATGATATTAATTTGAAAAATATATCTGAGGAACAAAAAGAGGGAAAATGACAAGAATTGAGCTATGAAACAAGAATTGTTGGCTTCAAGATGACCTCAACTGACTAAGAATGACAAGATCTGCGCAATGTGACAGGTCAGAATTGAGTCTTGAAAATGATTTCTGATGATTAAGAATGACATGATCTACTGAATGACAACAATTGTCTTTGAAAATGACCTCAGCTGAAATAATATTGCATGCATTTAACCTTTTACATCCCTCTCCAACATCCTATTCCATTCAGTCACAACTGTTACCATAATCCCTTTTCTCTTATATACATACATCACTCAAGTAGCATGTGCTCAATCATATCGTCACCCCTCTTTCACACCTACATGAATGTCACACCTTGGGACTAACACCTTGCCACCATCTGGAAGAGGATGTCCTCCCCCTCCCCGGCACCACCACACTGCACTCAACCCTCCCACCACTATCATTCCAACCTCCCACTGATGTGTTAGATCCCTGAACCCCTACCTACTGTTCTTTACAATGTGTTTATAATGTGTACATTTTTAGCTTAGCGGCTGGTAAGACCAAATACACTATGTTATTACTATTAACACACACACTTGACCAATAAGCCCAGGCCACAACAGCCAGCCCAGCACAGTCACCAAAAAGATCAGACCTTTCACAGGACCCACCAACCACATGAAGCCTGGGGTGGAAAGTGAATAACAGATCATGCCGTCACAGTCTCCATTTGTTCCAATAGATGAATATTTTCTGTTCTCTGTGCTACACACAGCCCTGTAACACCACCACAACAAACACTTGCACTCACACACACAGCAGAACTGAATCAGCACAGCACCTCAGGAGAAGTGGACCTTCATGTGCCTGACAATCTCACCCTTAGTCATGAAACGTTTCCCACAAACATCGCACTTGAACCCTTTATGACCAGAGTGTCTGAAGACGTGCCTGTCCAATATACTCTTCAGTTTGAACCTTTTCCCACAAACTTCACACTCATGACTTCTTGCATCAGTGTGTGTAACAAGGTGAAATTTGAGGTTATCCTTCCGAATGAAACATTTCCCACAAACTTCACACTCATGATTTCTTTCACCAGTGTGTGTAAGGGTGTGTTTCTTGAGGGTACCTTCTGATTGAAAAATTTCCACAAACTTCACACTCATGATTTCTTTCACCAGTGTGTGTAAGAGTGTGTAATTTGAGGGTACCCTTCTGACTGAAACATTTTCCACAAACTTCACACTCATGCTTTCTTTCACCAGTGTGTGTAAGAGTGTAATTTGAGGTTACTCTTCTGAATGAAACATTTCCCACAAACTTCACACTCATGCTTTCTTTCACCAGTGTGTGTAAGAGTGTGTAATTTGAGGTTACTCTTCTGACTAAAATATTTCCCACAAACTTCACACTCATGATTTCTTTCACCAGTGTGTGTAAGAGTGTGTAAATTGAGGGTACCCTTCAGACTGAAACATTTCCCACAAACTTCACACTCATGATTTCTTTCACCAGTGTGTGTAAGAGTGTGTAATTTGAGGGTAACCTTCTGACTGAAACATTTCCCACAAACTTCACACTCATGATTTCTTTCACCAGTGTGTGTAAGAGTGTGTAATTTGAGGGTACCCTTCAGACTGAAACATTTCCCACAAACTTCACACTCATGATTTCTTGCACCAGTGTGTGTAAGAGTGTGTAATTTGAGGGTACCTTTCTGACTGAAACATTTCCCACAGACTTCACACTCATGCTTTCTTTCACCAGTGTGTGTAAGGGTGTGTTTCTTGAGGGTACCCTTCAGACTGAAACATTTCCCACAAACTTCACACTCATGATTTCTTTCACCAGTGTGTGTAACAAGGTGTAATTTGAGAGTATCCTTCCGACTGAAACATTTTCCACAAACTTCACACTCATGATTTCTTTCACCAGTGTGTGTAAGGGTGTGTAATTTGAGGGTACCCTTCTGATTGAAACATTTCCCACAAACTTCACACTCATGGTTTCCTGCACCAGTGTGTGTAAGGGTGTGTGTGTTGAGGGTACCCTTATGATTGAAACATTTCCCACAAACTTCACACTCATGATTTCTTGCACTGGTGTGTGTAAGGGTGTGTGTGTTGAGGTGACCCTTCTGATTGAAACATTTCCCACAAACTTCACACTCATGGTTTCTTGCACCAGTGTGTGTAACGGTGTGATGTTTGGGGTTACTCCTATTACTAAACCTTTTGCCACACTCCCGACTTTCATGAGGTCTTACACCAGAGTGTGTGGGTGTATTTGTTGAGGTCATCCTTCCCTGCATGTCTTTTCTCACACTCTTGGCTTTGGTCAGTAAACTTGCTCTCATTCTCAGATCTTCTCACACTTCTGAAATTCAAACTTCCCCCTTTGTGGATGAAGAGGCCAGCAGTTGTTGTTGTTGTTGGTGGTTGTGTTGGTGGTGTTTTTTATCACTCCTGAACCTCACACCAGTAGCAGTCTGCTCCTGCTGATCCCAGCCACTCCAGCTGCTGTCCCGCCTTGCAGCCTCCACTGCAACACTACTCTGGATGTGAGGAGTTGGCTGGCCTTGAGGAACCTCAGAGATGCTGGAGAAGGTGGCGAGGTTGCTTCAAAGCCACACTCAGTGACCAATTGAGCAGGCAAGGCGAGGGATGCACCAAGGAGTCCTGAAGTCAGCGGCAGCAGGGACGGAACAAGTACTGACCACAGCAACTGTCTCGATGCCTCACTTCAACACTAACACCAGTGGTGGACATTGGGACACAAAGTCATGTGCTGAAAAAAAAAAAAATAAATAAATAAATAAATAAAAAAGAACATAAGAACATAAGGAGTCTGCAAGAGGCCGGTTGGCCTATACAAGGCAGCTCCTGTACACTCAACCCCACCTTACCTCACCATCCATGGCTTTATCTAACCTCTTCTTGAATGTATCTATGGTATTGGCACCCACAACATGGCTCCCAAGCCTGTTCCATTCGTCCACCACTCTATTGGTGAACCAATTCTTGCCTATGTCTTTGTTGAATCTGAATTTGTATAACTTAAAACCATTGCCACGTGTCCTACCTGGCTCTTTCACACTCAAAATTTTATTGACATCCCCTTTATTAAATCCCTTAATCCATTTATAAACTTCGATCAAGTCTCCGCAACCTTCGCCTTTCTAGAGAGTGTAGATTTAACTGCTTCAGCCTGTCTCCATAAGGCAAGTTTCTCACCCCCTGAATCATCTTTGTCATCCTCCTCCGTACAGATTCTAACATCTTGATATCCATTCTATAATAGGGGGACCAGAACTGAACTGCATAATCGAGATGAGGTCTAACTAGTGCTAAGTAAAGTTTGAGGACGACTTCAGCGCTCCTATTGCTCACGCTCCTTGAGATGAAAACTAGTACTCTGTTTGCCCGATTTTTAGCCTGAATGCGTTGAGCCCTAGGACGGGGAAACTGAAGTTGGTGGGAGGGATCAGGGTGGTGGTGGGTGCACCGAAGGCAAGCCACAGGCCACCGGGTCAGGCAAATAGTGCGTGTACTGATAATAAGCTAATGCAATAATATATTCATTGATAAATATGTCTTTTGAACTAACCTAAATAAATCTGAAGCGATATTCGTAACAATACTAAGACAGAACTACACGTAAATGGACAATATCCAGCGACCAAAGTTGCAAGCTTGATAGTTTTAAGGCCTGTTAACACATTAATCGCGTTTGGCAACTCAGCGCTCTTGCCTGCTCCGCGGAACTTTCACGGCGCCCACCACGCCAGTGTCCGTTGGACTTTTGCAGAGAGAGGAGTTATGTACCATTAAGAGAGGATAGCCTGTAGTATAGTGTAAAAATCCACGGTACAAATATATACCAAATCGTGGACCACTAATATTTTTTCCCTCTGCCGCGTATTGGTGCACCAATGTACCAGGCATGGGTTGGCGCATATATGTACCAGTTCGCGACGCACTGACGATATAGTCTTGTTCTGCTATTTGGTTTAGTTTTTATGATTATTATACGAGTTTGTGTCGATACAATATCTTACATTTTGATGAGCTGTACATAAAAAAACTATTAATAATGTTTTTTTCCCCTCCTTTTCAACATAAATGAACCCGACCGTCTTTTAAGGAGGGCGATCGGATACCTCATCTGGTGATTCAGATGATTCAGGTTTTTTGTCAATTCAGATGACCCAGATGATGAGCTCTCCGAGGAAAGTGACGAGTTAGAAACAGATGAAGAGCAGGATGGGGAACATTATTTTCTTCTCTGTTATGAACAAAATTTTAATTTATCAGGATTTTTTTTTTTTTTTTTACGTTATTTGCGGAGTGGTATTTCCCTCTACAGTTCAGTAAAATACACTATAATAAATCAACCATTGGGATAATCTAATATTCCAAGTACTAGTAAGTAGTGATCTGGAGCATTATTTTTTTGTTATGAAAGCAAGATTTTCATGTATTAGGATTTTATTTTTTATTTTTTACGTTTGATATGAGGGGCATTTGCCTCTACAGTTGATTACTGTTACATAATGAAATGCTTATATTTGGAAGCAAAATGTCACCAAACTTTAAATGTATTTTGGATGCCTTTACATAGCTATATATTTATTACCTTATCATTTTGAACTTATTACCTGGTACCATTGCAACACATCTGCAGTCATAATAAATACAAATTTACCCACAAATTGTTTATATACTCATGTTTGTAAAAGTTTATAGAAAGGGCTATTCGGGCCACAGATGTACCAATATGCAACAAGTGAAACATCTGCTCAGCACACTGGCGGCCCAGTAAGTGAACAAGGTATAAACAATCATATGTGAACATTTCATGACAATCAAATGAATACAAATGGCAAGACACATGAAATGGAAAAAAAAATCTTAAGGAGCCAAAATCTTAAATTTGTTTTTTACACAAAAAAAATTTCACAAAATCGACAAAACGTCTGACAGTCTTTTGTAAGGTATCAATATAATCTACAACTAAACGGCAATTTTTCTCATTTTGTACATTTTTTTAAATGTAAAAAGAAAACGGAAGAGAAAGTGGAGGAAATTATTAGTGAAAATGAATTTCAATTTTTTTAAGCCAGAACAAAAAATGAAAAAAATTACAAAATGAGAAATGTAGATCTATACACAAAGTTTCTATGGTATATTTTTTTCAACTAAAGTCTGTGAAACAAAAATAAGATTTTATGCTTTGTTTGAGTCTCCTCTACACATTCTGCAAAATTTCACAAAATTCACAGAATGTCATACACTTATACCAACAAACAACATACTAAAATTTCAAAGCCATAGGGCATACTGTGTGCCCAGGAGGGACCCCCCCGGGCGCCCTCCTTAACCCAAAAACGTGGGCAGACCCTTTTTTAGGCTTTCACGAGTCGTGGCTGTGGTACGGTGGACCCTAAAAAGGGCTCGCCATAAAACGCCTAATTCGAGCTAATTGTAGGCGGTGATGGCATAGTGCAACCCACCATGAATGCCCTAGGTCAATGTGGTGGGTGGGTGATCTTGAGGTGGGCTTTTTTGTCATAGGTGGTGCTGTAAGGTCGTGGCATACAGAATTAGCTATCCATACAGTGATCGCTTGGCAAATTCTCTGTAGTACACAACAAGCGACTCTCGGCTAGCTGCCACGCATCACGAGACTCTTTATTTTGTAACAGACATCACCCAAAAAGAATGGAGTTTGAGTAAAAGTAAATATTTGTAACGGTTTTATGGTTATGAGAGGAGTACTCTGATGTACGTTCCATGCTCTTTTCTTAGTCTCAAAATACAGAGTTATTTTGTCGTTTCTCGGGCACTTCTCAGCTTTCCCATAGCCGAAGCCTACGGGTTAATAAGGCAGTGAGGCCGCTGATTGGGTGAGCGCCGGCGATGACGTCATTAGACTCCCAGCGAATCACAAGCATGTTTTCAGAGCTCAGCCAATCGTACGGCTTCATCTGTGGCTTTAAAATGACCTGTCCTCTCTTTCTGTTTTCTTTCTTTTTCCAAGGTACGTATTTTGAGATAACAAGGGAGTACAGGAGGAAAAAAAGTGAGCTCCGGGGGGCAGCATGACCCAATTATAATGGCACCACTATAAACAGTTGCCTGCGCCATGACAGGCTCGGGGCCGACCATTAGGCTCAGATGGATAGTTTACCGGCGCCAAAAGCCACATAAAAAATTTTTTTTTAAATCTCCACGGGTCGGAAGAAATAAGCGCTTTTTCAGTGTTTTCAATACCTTGAGTTTCGCGACCCTCGAGTTTAGCGCTACACCTTCGGAATGAAGCGAGCATGAAACTCGAGAGGGTACTGTAGTCATAACATAAATACTGGCCTAAGGCAAAAACCTTCTCTTTCATCGTACTTTTATTTATCCTGAAATGTACACATTTCCATTTTTTGTGGGTAATAAATAGCCATAGGAACAGTGGTGGTTGGCCCAAGCCCGACGTGGTGCAGGCAAGTGTTTATACTGGCGCCGTCTATTCTTGGCTCATGCTGCGCCTGGAAGCTCATTCTTGATTTCCCTTTGACAGTTCCTGTAGAGTCCACGTTGATGGGTGGTCTTCAGGACAGCATGTGGGTGGTCTTGGGCCACTCGGCGGTGACTGAAAAATCCCAGGTGGTAGCGGCGGATTCGAACCCAAATCATCCACGACGCAGTGAATACTGGACCGGCACGCTAACCACTCAGCCACCGCCTTGGATACCAACAGAAAAATGATGTATTTGTTATGGGTTGTCTTAAAATACGTATGTGTAAAGAAGGCGACGCAATGTCCCTCCCCCTTCCTCCACCAGCAGTGGGCAGCGGCTGTCAGTCATGACAGGCCACAGAAATTTTAGGGCTGGGTTAGGTTAGGTTAGGACAACAACATGTCTTTGAATAAAAATAAATTTGAATTAATAAGATATGGGGAAAATGGCCACCTCAAGATCACAGTACCAGGTGAAAGGTCAAGAAATTGCAGAGAAGAGCTCCGTACATGACCTGGGGGTACTAGTTAGTAATGACTTTTCACCCACTGAGCACATTGACATCACAAGGACGGCCAGCAGGATGACAGGATGGATACTCTGCACCTTCAAGACGAGGGAACCCGAACACCTCCTCCCGCTCTGTAAGTCCCTGGTGTTGTCGAAAATGGAATACCTGTGCCATCTGTGGTCCCCACAAAATGTACAATATTAAGCGACTGGAACAGACACAAAGGGTCTTCACAAGGAAGCTGAACTCAATGTAAATCTGAGTTACTGGGACAGGCTCAAGACCTGGCAACTCTACTCCTCCAAAGACGAAGAGATAGTACTACATAATTAACACTGAAGAAGCAAGTGCCTAACCCATCACCACAAACTGAAGGAGGATAACACGCCAGACACCCCCCCAATTTGGCCGCACCTGCCCCAGGACATCCATTGAAACAGTCAGTCAATGTCTTAGGTCCATATATGCTGCCAGCTTTACCAACGAGGGACCAAGACTATTCAACTGCCTGCCTAGGGATATCAAGGACACCTCAAACTGCAGCATGGAGACCTTCAGGAGAAAATTTGACCTGTTTCTGCAGGGGATCCCTGATGAGCCCCCTGTCCTACACGCGACTACTCCAAGGGGGCAGAGTAGCTCCCTCCCTGACCAGCTGAGGCACATTAGGGGCCGCTTTCACAGTCATTTTGTTTGTTTTTATCGTTACAAATTGCCGCTATAGTATTTCCACGTAAAACTGGCCTATGGGGTAGTGGCGGGTGCGGGGTGAGCCCAGCCCCGCACCTTACCACACACTCTCAACACCTCTCACCTCCTCTACCACTACCCCATAGGCCAGTTTCACGTGGAAAACTATGCGTTGATCACCACCATTGGTAACGATCAAAACAAATAAAGTGAAAGCGGCCCTAGGAGTAGGGCATAGTGTTGGGGCGGGGGACTCCCAAGTCGCCCAAAGTGAACATCACCTACACTGCAACAAGACAAGACCCGTAACTTAAATTACAGTTAGTTCCGTATTGGAGAGTAAGATGTTGGTATTTTCCTGAGGTCAGGGTGGCAACCCTACACACACGTGACCCGTCCACACCCTGGCCCTCCGCTCCTTCCTGTCCCAAGTGTACCCGTCCGCACCCTGGCCCTCCCCTCCTTCCTGTCCCAAGTACAGCCCGTCCACACCCTGGACCTCCGCTCCTTCCTGTCCCAAGTGTAGCCCGTCCACACCGTGGCCCTCCCCCCCTTCCTGTCCCAATTACAGCCCGAACACACCCTGGCCCTCCCCTCCTTCCTGTCCCAAGTGTACCCATCCACACCCTGGCCCTCCCCTCCTTCCTGTCCCAGGTGTACCCGTCCACACCCTGGCCCTCGCTCCTTCCTGTCCCAATGACAGCCCGTCCACACCCTGGCCCTCCCCTCCTTCCTGTCCCAATTACAGCCCGTCCACACCCTGGTCCTCCACGCGCCTTCCTGTCCCAAGTTCAGCTTGTCCACACCCTGGCCCTCCCCTCGCCTCCTTCCTGTCCCAAGTGTAGCCCGTCCACACCCTGGCCCTCGAGCCCCTCCTTCCTGTCCCAAGTGTAGCCCATCCACACCCTGGCCCTCCCCTCCTTCCTGTCCCAAGTGTAGCCCGTCCACACCCTGGCCCTCCCCTCCTTCCTGTCCCAAGTGTAGCCCATCCACACCCTGGCCCTCCCCTCCTTCCTGGGTAAAATTCTAGTGTTTGCCCATACTCCCCCCTCCCCCCCATACAAGCCTGGGGACCTGGTGGGAATGTGGGGTTTCGGGTGGGGGACACGAAATCCGTCTCATTCGCGTATTTTTTAGTGGGGGGGGGGTAAAAACTCCTTAGATCTAGGGAAATTCCCTAAATTTAGGGAATTTTTCCTCCCACCACCACTAAAATAAGCGTTTGCGATGAATTTAGTGTTTCCCATATGAAAACCATGCACTCAGTGGATCCCCAAGCTTGCTTTGGGAGACAAGCGTCGTGAACCCACCAAACGATGCTCACCTCACCATCTGGCGTGGCACCGGCGGCCATCTGTGCTCACATAAACCGCCTCCACCACACTCATGCCCTCTCATTAGTAGGTTGTCACCTCATCGCAAGGTTTCTGTCCTCCAAGTAGAGTCCGTGGCACCAAACACAGTGTATCTTCATTGTTTATCACTGACACAAGTAAAACCACCGGCTAGCTGGGATCCATCCAACACCACGCCTTTAACACTACTGCGGCTTGTGCAGGAAGTGCAGGCTCTCGAACCTCTTGCCCGAGCTGTTCGAACACGTGAATCCTTACTGACCGGATTTTGAATCTGCTTCACGGGCTCGTATTCCCAGTACGTATACAAGGTGATTGTGGATATTGATTCCGCACCTCCAGAATACGATAATACGCCTCCATATATCATAGTAAAAAAAAAAGTACAGTAAAACCCCGATTATTCGAAATGGAAGGGGGGAAGCCTCTTTCGGATAAGCCGATTTTTCGGATAATCCGGATTTATGGCCGCCATTTTGATCGCCGCCAGTTTGATCGTCGGCATTGTGTTCTGCTGTATGGTAAGGACGCCTTTCTTCCTTTTCCCGGTTTCTTTCGGCATGGTGATGTAGAAAGAAGTGAGGTCGAAGCACAGGTAGAACGCGATGCGACTGCCCAGTGTGAAGTGTGTGACGCGACTGCCGCCGACTGACGATGTAAACAATGAAACCAAACAAACACACGCTACGCTAAACAAAGTAGTACACTTAAAACATGTGATGTAAATGTTTTATTGTATGTTTGTCTGTGTGTCTCCTTGTCTGGACCAGTGTATGTTGATACTTGTGAGCGTTGCAGATCTGAATTGTGAATGTTGCAGAGTGCGATTGTGAATGGTTGTGCAAGCTTGCAAGTGTGACCTTGATGCATCGTGCAGGTGGAGACACAGTATGATGACTCATATTATCGCGCAACTCGTATGTTGGAAGGGGAATGTGGCATGGAGTGGAGAGGGGAGTCGTGTTTGTGTCGTTGTCTTGAGAGTACGGTGTGAGAGTAGTCGTGCAGTAGTTTGTTCGTTCGCCGCACCTACGTCCTTGCTTGGGCGAAGGTGCGGACGTGGTGTTGTTGAGAGTTTGTTTAATGTTTTTTGTCTATTACATTGATCTATTCGTTACAAGCTATTTCGGCAATACGTATTAGAAAGCATATTCATTTTAACTGTTCTTATCAATTTTAAATGTGTTAATATAGTACATATGTAGTTACTTTTATTTATTTTTGATGTTTTATAACGTTTTAGTATAGAAAAAAAAATTTAATTGCATTATCCAGATCAATTTCGGATAATCCGGTTTTTCGGATAATCCGCTTTCGGATAATCGGGGTTTTACTGTACTTAGAAGTAAAGAAGTCGAATTAATTCCCTTCCCCCAACGATCTTCGGGGATCTGCGTGAACTCGGGGTATTTTTGTGGGGGATCATATTTAAACTACTCCAACCGAACTTTATGACCTGCTAATGACCCCCCTTGCTAACCAAGGGGGGGCTGTGCCCCCCCCAGGCCCCCCCCTCTTAAAGATGCATGTTCTAAAAAAAGACCACAAGACCACAGTAACAAGATCACATCAGGAAGTGCCGATCCAAAGGCAGGACTTCCGCTATCTACCTGAACCTTCCTGTCCCAAGTGTAGCCCGTCCACACGCTGGCCCTCCCCTCCTTCCTGTCCCAAGTGTAGCCCGTCCACACCCTGGCCCTCCCCTCCTTCCTGTCCCAAGTGTAGCCCGTCCACACCCTGGCCCTCCCCTCCTTCCTGTCCCAAGTGTAGCCCGTCCACACCGTGGCCCTCCCCCCCTTCCTGTCCCAATTACAGCCCGAACACACCCTGGCCCTCCCCTCCTTCCTGTCCCAAGTGTACCCATCCACACCCTGGCCCTCCCCTCCTTCCTGTCCCAGGTGTACCCGTCCACACCCTGGCCCTCGCTCCTTCCTGTCCCAATGACAGCCCGTCCACACCCTGGCCCTCCCCTCCTTCCTGTCCCAATTACAGCCCGTCCACACCCTGGTCCTCCACGCGCCTTCCTGTCCCAAGTTCAGCTTGTCCACACCCTGGCCCTCCCCTCCTTCCTGTCCCAAGTGTAGCCCGTCCACACCCTGGCCCTCCCCTCCTTCCTGTCCCAAGTGTAGCCCGTCCACACCCTGGCCCTCCCCTCCTTCCTGTCCCAAGTGTAGCCCGTCCACACCCTGGCCCTCCCCTCCTTCCTGTCCCAAGTGTAGCCTGTCCACACCCTGGCCCTCCCCTCCTTCCTGTCCCAAGTGTACCCGTCCACACCCTGGCCCTCCCCTCCTTCCTGTCCCAAGTGTAGCCCGTCCACACCCTGGCCCTCCCCTCCTTCCTGTCCCAAGTGTAGCCCGTCCACACCCTGGCCCTCCCCACCGTCCAGTCCCAAGTGTAGCCCGTCCACACCCTGGCCCTCCCCTCCTTCCTGTCCCAAGTGTAGCCCGTCCCCACCCTGGCCCTCCCTCCTTCCTGTCCCAAGTGTATCCGTCCACACCCTGGCCCTCCCCTCCTTCCTGTCCCAAGTGTAGCCCGTCCACACCCTGGCCCTCCGCTCCTTCCTGTCCCAAGTGTAGCCCGTCCACACCCTGGCCCTCCTCTCCTGCCTGTCCCAACTGTAGCCGTCCACACCCTGGCCCTCCCCTCCGTCCGGTCCCAAGTGTAGCCCGTCCACACCCTGGCCCTCCACCACCCGCACACTCACCCTGGGGGCCTGCACGCCGAGGGGCTCCTCCTCCTCCACGAGAAACACTGCCGGGCACTTCAGGGAATCAGGGCACGCGGCGGACCTCGACCTTGATCTTGATATCACAGGGGACTTGTTTGCTTCCTCCTCCTCTTCTTCTTCTCCTTCCTTTATAGCTTCTTGGGTCCTTCTTGATTGTTTCACTTTTCTGTCTCCCTATATTCAGACTTTCCTATTTTATCCTTTCCGATTGACCTATTTTCCCATTTTTTTTTATTTCTCCGTTTTCTTCTTTTCCCTTCTCCTCTTGTTTATCTGCAACAATAAACTATCAATCAATCAAATCTCCTCTTTGTACATCTTCTTAGGTCCTTCTTGATTCTTTATTTTTTCTGTGTACCTAGATTCAGATTTTCCTGTTTTCCTCTTCTGATTTAGTACATATTTTTTCCCATTTTTCTTTTATTTCCGTATTTTCTTCTTCTTTTGATCTGATCTGCTTCTTTTTTCTCTTCTTCACACTATATTCAGGTTTTCCTATTTTCCGATTTGCCTATTTTCCCTATTTTTTCTTCTTTTCTTTCTAATTGGAGACTTTTTATGCCCTAGGTTGTTGTCTTTTTATGCATTTTATTTATGGTCTTTTATTTCTTGTATTTTCTTTTCCTTACGCTTAGTTTTATCCTTGGAGGAATAATACATGGAGTGGCCCTCAGCGGGTCGCTCTCTTGGAGGAAGATTCTCCTCCTCTTGAGCAGGCATTGCCTAACTTTGTAATAACTACCGATGAAGTCCTTAAAGCTCTCCAGTCCCTTAAAACAAATACAAGCCCCGGACCTGACAACGTATATCCTATACTGCTTAACCCTAGAATGGAAACCGTTTGCCGTTTGGCACAAAAATTAAGGGGTTTTTGAAACTCGCGCTCACTGTGGTTAACCTTGGCCGAATTTTTCAACTCATTCACGGGCATGTATTAGTGCGTCGGGTGCCCTGTTGAGGAGAGGGTATCACAGTCCTCTGCTCCTTCTCACTTCTCTGGTATGAGTGCCCCGTGTGCCATTCGGCACAGCGTTTCCAGTAACGTTATTTTTGTTGTCAAATAAAGTTTTGGAAGTACCCATTTTGCCCTCTTTCGGATTCTATCCCTCTCTCTGTTCCTAAGGCTCTTCGTCTCATCAGCTCTCTTCCTCCTACTGATAGCCTTCTACCTCTTAAATTCCGCCGCGATGTTGCTTCTCTTTCTATCTTCTATCGATATTTCCACGCTGACTGCTCTTCTGAACTTGCTAACTGCATGCCTCCCCCCCTCCCGCGGCCACGCTGCACACGACTTTCTGTTCATGCTCATCCCTACACTGTCCAAACCCCTTATGCAAGAGTTAACCAGCATCTTCACTCTGTCATCCCTCACGCTGGTAAAGTCTGGAACAACCTTCCTTCATCTGTATTTCCTCCTGCCTACGACTTGAACTCTTTCAAGAGGAGGGTATCAGGACATCTCTACTCCCGAAATTGATCTTTCTTTCGGCCACGTCTTTTAATTATTTTTTGGGAGCAGCGAGTAGCGGGCTTTTTTATTATTGTTTTCTTTTTTTGTGCCCTTGAGCTGCCTCCTCTGTTGTAAAAAAAAAAAAAAAAAAAGCCCGACAACACCTGGGGAGGAACGATACAAGTCCTCACAGGACAAGATGCGTTGTCGAACGGACCTTTGGGATCCTCAAGTCAAGGTGCAGGTGCCTACATAAGTCAGGAGGAAGTTTGCAGTATGACCCCAAGAAGACTATGAAGATTGCGACTTCTTGTATGCTCCTGTACAACTACTGAGTGGATCGCTGCAGAAGAAGTACCAGTTCAGCCTGTGAGAAACAACAGACAGATTCCTGGTCAAGTTGTCAGGCAGGAAATTATTAGAAACTTCTTTTCCTGAGTATAGGTAGGCATATATGTAGACCTTGCAGTTAGTAATAGATTACTTTCAAATGTAAATGTGCACAACTCACAGTCGGAGGCATAAGAACAAAACAACGTGGTGATCCAGAGGACTTGACTCCCACTGCAAGACGTTGAGAGTTTTCAACCATTGACAAGTGACGGAGGGTTACCAACATGCTGCCTAACAGATCTTCAAGAGGGGCACCACCTCCACACCACACATTCTTATCACCTAGTTTGATACCCTACTTGTCCATCTCACATGGCCCATGTATCTCAGCATTCTGCACTCTTGGCTCCATGTCATCCTCTTCAACTTGTTGCTTCGAATAGCATAACTGGCCTCACATACATAGAAGTGTTCAATATACCTAGGCTATAATATTATATTTAAGGACTCCTATACGAGGTATCGCCCCAGACAGAGATGTCGAAGTAATTAAGTCTGTCTGATGGTAGGCTGGCTGACTGCCGTCGGGCCCCAAGCCAGCATGCCCTGGGGGTTGTGTGGAGGAGGAAAGAGGGTAAAGGACAAATGGTGTGTGTGTCATTATCAGGGGTAACCACGGTGGAGCGCAAACACTCGGTAGTTGTAGTCAAGGCTTAATTAAGTTGATGAGTGATGTTAGACTGAGTGAGCAGGTTTTTTACCACATATTAGTGGGAACACTTGATAGTGTTGTGCTGGAAGCTTCCCCCGGGGTCTATGGGACTCCGGAAGGCTCCGGGAGGAGCGAGTAGAGGGGCGGGGAGCAAGGCCCCGCCCGCGCCCCGCGGCCAGGCGCCAGGAGGGAAGTGTTGCCAACTCGCACATATTTTTGCTACATGTTCTTGTATAATCTAATATATACTGTAACGTTCTAGACTGTACTGTTCGGTATATATAGGAGAAGAGGGCGAGAGGAGTTAGTCCCAGTCATAGTAGTAAGCTAGTGGTCAGTGAAGAGTCAAGAGTGAATTGTACAACTAAGGAAGAATATTAAACTACAGAAGCTGTGCAAGGTGTTTCCATATCTCCCTCCCACGGAGTCTCCTGACGGCGACACGGAACCCAAGTAACACGTCCGGCATAACAATAGGTTTTCTTCGTGTGTTGGTGCTACTTGTTTCTTGTGTTTACATGTTAGTTTATAATTAGACTAAGTTCTAAGTGTTATGAGCGACAATTTAGTCTTGTATGGCTGAATCCTGTCCCTTGACCCTTAGTTCATCATCAGAATCTCTAAACAAATATATTTACCTTAAGTAATAGTGTTAAAGTCACGCTACCCATATTATTTGGCAGATGATAACCCTGTGTGCGATAACGGTGCCTTATTAGACTTGGTAAATGAACTACTAATTTTACTCTCTGGTTTAAGTGATCAACAATTAATTCTACTTTGAGGTATAATTAACCAACATTATTAAGGAATGCCCATGCCAGGCACGACATTACGAATATTTTTCTGTTGACCAGCAGACTTACTATAGTCAAACCATTTCCAATAGTCTGTTGAGGCAGTGGCTTCTGCAGGTCCTTTCCTCCTTCTGCTTTGCCACACAGTTCCAGTTACCTATTTCCTCCGTTTCCTGTCCCGTCTTTCACAAACTGGGCACCTGTAACGCACCACTACTTGATTTACATTTCTCAGCCCTGAGCATCTCTTTGTGGCACCACTTATCACCCCCTGTGCACAGGGCAGAGTTAGTAGCCATTTCTCTTCCACACCAACTACCTTCCTGTATCAGCTGTTACGTGCTACATCAAGCTGTAATACTCAAACTGCAGGTTAATCCAATAAAAAAAAGTGAATGACTAAGTCATGTGTTATTATTCCCAAGCTCCATTGGCAATGGTGAGTACACATTATATAACTAAAGCATATTACACATTCATTGAACACAATTAAAACTAACTACCCTAATCAAATTAAATGTAACCTAACCTCATCTGACCTAATTAAACTAAATATAAGGTAACCTAACATAACCTGGCCTTAATGCCTGCTCCCAAAATGAAATAAATGGAAATAAATATGATATTAATTTGAAAAATATATCTGAGGAACAAAAAGAGGGAAAATGACAAGAATTGAGCTATGAAACAAGAATTGTTGGCTTCAAGATGACCTCAACTGACTAAGAATGACAAGATCTGCGCAATGTGACAGGTCAGAATTGAGTCTTGAAAATGATTTCTGATGATTAAGAATGACATGATCTACTGAATGACAACAATTGTCTTTGAAAATGACCTCAGCTGAAATAATATTGCATGCATTTAACCTTTTTACATCCCTCTCCAACATCCTATTCCATTCAGTCACAACTGTTACCATAATCCCCTTTTCTCTTATATACATACATCACTCAAGTAGCATGTGCTCAATCATATCGTCACCCCTCTTTCACACCTACATGAATGTCACACCTTGGGACTAACACCTTGCCACCATCTGGAAGAGGATGTCCTCCCCCTCCCCGGCACCACCACACTGCACTCAACCCTCCCACCACTATCATTCCAACCTCCCACTGATGTGTTAGATCCCTGAACCCCTACCTACTGTTCTTTACAATGTGTTTATAATGTGTACATTTTTAGCTTAGCGGCTGGTAAGACCAAATACACTATGTTATTACTATTAACACACACACACTTGACCAATAAGCCCAGGCCACAACAGCCAGCCCAGCACAGTCACCAAAAAGATCAGACCTTTCACAGGACCCACCAACCACATGAAGCCTGGGGTGGAAAGTGAATAACAGATCATGCCGTCACAGTCTCCATTTGTTCCAATAGATGAATATTTTCTGTTCTCTGTGCTACACACAGCCCTGTAACACCACCACAACAAACACTTGCACTCACACACACAGCAGAACTGAATCAGCACAGCACCTCAGGAGAAGTGGACCTTCATGTGCCTGACAATCTCACCCTTAGTCATGAAACGTTTCCCACAAACATCGCACTTGAACCCTTTATGACCAGAGTGTCTGAAGACGTGCCTGTCCAATATACTCTTCAGTTTGAACCTTTTCCCACAAACTTCACACTCATGACTTCTTGCATCAGTGTGTGTAACAAGGTGAAATTTGAGGTTATCCTTCCGAATGAAACATTTCCCACAAACTTCACACTCATGATTTCTTTCACCAGTGTGTGTAAGGGTGTGTTTCTTGAGGGTACCCTTCTGATTGAAAAATTTCCCACAAACTTCACACTCATGATTTCTTTCACCAGTGTGTGTAAGAGTGTGTAATTTGAGGGTACCCTTCTGACTGAAACATTTTCCACAAACTTCACACTCATGCTTTCTTTCACCAGTGTGTGTAAGAGTGTGTAATTTGAGGTTACTCTTCTGAATGAAACATTTCCCACAAACTTCACACTCATGCTTTCTTTCACCAGTGTGTGTAAGAGTGTGTAATTTGAGGTTACTCTTCTGACTAAAATATTTCCCACAAACTTCACACTCATGATTTCTTTCACCAGTGTGTGTAAGGGTGTGTTTCTTGAGGTTACCCTTCAGACTGAAACATTTCCCACAAACTTCACACTCATGATTTCTTTCACCAGTGTGTGTAAGAGTGTGTAATTTGAGGGTAACCTTCTGACTGAAACATTTCCCACAAACTTCACACTCATGATTTCTTTCACCAGTGTGTGTAAGAGTGTGTAATTTGAGGGTACCCTTCAGACTGAAACATTTCCCACAAACTTCACACTCATGATTTCTTGCACCAGTGTGTGTAAGAGTGTGTAATTTGAGGGTACCTTTCTGACTGAAACATTTCCCACAGACTTCACACTCATGCTTTCTTTCACCAGTGTGTGTAAGGGTGTGTTTCTTGAGGGTACCCTTCAGACTGAAACATTTCCCACAAACTTCACACTCATGATTTCTTTCACCAGTGTGTGTAACAAGGTGTAATTTGAGAGTATCCTTCCGACTGAAACATTTTCCACAAACTTCACACTCATGATTTCTTTCACCAGTGTGTGTAAGGGTGTGTAATTTGAGGGTACCCTTCTGATTGAAACATTTCCCACAAACTTCACACTCATGGTTTCCTGCACCAGTGTGTGTAAGGGTGTGTGTGTTGAGGGTACCCTTATGATTGAAACATTTCCCACAAACTTCACACTCATGATTTCTTGCACTGGTGTGTGTAAGGGTGTGTGTGTTGAGGTGACCCTTCTGATTGAAACATTTCCCACAAACTTCACACTCATGGTTTCTTGCACCAGTGTGTGTAACGGTGTGATGTTTGGGGTTACTCCTATTACTAAACCTTTTGCCACACTCCCGACTTTCATGAGGTCTTACACCAGAGTGTGTGGGTGTATTTGTTGAGGTCATCCTTCCCTGCATGTCTTTTCTCACACTCTTGGCTTTGGTCAGTAAACTTGCTCTCATTCTCAGATCTTCTCACACTTCTGAAATTCAAACTTCCCCCTTTGTGGATGAAGAGGCCAGCAGTTGTTGTTGTTGTTGGTGGTTGTGTTGGTGGTGTTTTTTATCACTCCTGAACCTCACACCAGTAGCAGTCTGCTCCTGCTGATCCCAGCCACTCCAGCTGCTGTCCCGCCTTGCAGCCTCCACTGCAACACTACTCTGGATGTGAGGAGTTGGCTGGCCTTGAGGAACCTCAGAGATGCTGGAGAAGGTGGCGAGGTTGCTTCAAAGCCACACTCAGTGACCAATTGAGCAGGCAAGGCGAGGGATGCACCAAGGAGTCCTGAAGTCAGCGGCAGCAGGGACGGAACAAGTACTGACCACAGCAACTGTCTCGATGCCTCACTTCAACACTAACACCAGTGGTGGACATTGGGACACAAAGTCATGTGCTGAAAAAAAAAAATAAATAAATAAATAAATAAATAAATAAAAAAGAACATAAGAACATAAGGAGTCTGCAAGAGGCCGGTTGGCCTATACAAGGCAGCTCCTGTACACTCAACCCCACCTTACCTCACCATCCATGGCTTTATCTAACCTCTTCTTGAATGTATCTATGGTATTGGCACCCACAACATGGCTCCCAAGCCTGTTCCATTCGTCCACCACTCTATTGGTGAACCAATTCTTGCCTATGTCTTTGTTGAATCTGAATTTGTCTAACTTAAAACCATTGCCACGCGTCCTACCTGGCTCTTTCACACTCAAAATTTTATTGACATCCCCTTTATTAAATCACTTCATCCATTTATAAACTTCGATTAAGTCTCCTCGTAATCTTCGCCTTTCTAGAGAGTGTAGATTTAACTGATTCAGCCTGTCTTCATAAGGCAAGTTTCTCACCCCCTGAATCATCTTTGTCATCCTCCTCTGTACAGATTCTAACATCTTGATATCCATTCTATAATAGGGGGACCAGAACTGAACTGCATAATCGAGATGAGGTCTAACTAGTGCTAAGTAAAGTTTGAGGATGACTTCAGCGCTCCTATTGCTCACGCTCCTTGAGATGAAACCTAGTACTCTGTTTGCCCGATTTTTAGCCTGAATGCGTTGAGCCCTAGGACGGGGAAACTGAAGTTGGTGGGAGGGATCAGGGTGGTGGTGGGTGCACCGAAGGCAAGCCACAGGCCACCGGGTCAGGCAAATAGTGCGTGTACTGATAATAAGCTAATGCAATAATATATTCATTGATAAATATGTCTTTTGAACTAACCTAAATAAATCTGAAGCGATATTCGTAACAATACTCAGACAGAACTACACGTAAATGGACAATATCCAGCGACCAAAGCTGCAAGCTTGATAGTTTTAAGGCCTGTTAACACATTAATCGCGTTTGGCAACTCAGCGCTCTTGCCTGCTCCGCGGAACTTTCAGGGCGCCCACCGGCCACCACGCCAGTGTCCATTGGACTTTTGCAGAGAGAGGAGTTATGTACCATTAAGAGAGGATAGCCTGTAGTATAGTGTAAAAATCCACGGTACAAATATATACCAAATCGCGGACCACTAATATTTTTTCCCTCTGCCGCGTATTGGTGCACCAATGTACCAGGCATGGGTTGGCGCATATATGTACCAGTTCGCGACGCACTGACGATATAGTCTTGTTCTGCTATTTGGTGTAGTTTTCATGATTATTATACGAGTTTGTGTCGCTACAATATCTTACATTTTGATGAGCTGTACATAAAAAAACTATTAATAATGTTTTTTTCCCCTCCTTTTCAACATAAATGAACCCGACCGTCTTTTAAGGAGGGCGATCGGATACCTCATCTGGTGATTCAGATGATTCAGGTTTTTTGTCAGTTCAGATGACCCAGATGATGAGCTCTCCGAGGAAAGTGACGAGTTAGAAACAGATGAAGAGCAGGATAAGGAACATTATTTTCTTCTCTGTTATGAGCAAAATTTTAATTTATCAGAATTTTTTTTTTTTTTTTTTTACGTTATTTGCGGAGTGGTATTTCCCTCTACAGTTCAGTAAAATACACTATAATAAATCAACCATTGGGATAATCTAATATTCCAAGTACTAGTAAGTAGTGATCTGGAGCATTATTTTTTGTTATGAAAGCAAGATTTTCATTTATTAGGATTTTTTTTTTTTTTTTTACGTTGTTTGATATGAGGGGCATTTGCCTCTACAGTTGATTACTGTTACATAATGAAATGCTTATATTTGGAAGCAAAATGTCACCAAACTTTAAATGTATTTTGGATGCCTTTACATAGCTATATATTTATCACCTTATCATTTTGAACTTATTACCTGGTACCATTGCAACACATCTGCAGTCATAATAAATACAAATTTACCCACAAATTGTTTATATACTCATGTTTGTAAAAGTTTATAGAAAGGGCTATTCGGGCCACAGATGTACCAATATGCAACAAGTGAAACATCTGCTCAGCACACTGGCGGCCCAGTAAGTGAACAAGGTATAAACAATCATATGTGAACATTTCATGACAATCAAATGAATACAAATGGCAAGACACATGAAATGGAAAAAAAATCTTAAGGAGCCAAAATCTTGAAAATTTGTTTT